>NC_134400.1:3443296-3743296 GCF_050003625.1 Haematobia irritans
TTTGTGAATTTTTTTTCTATAGAAAATTGTGTCAAAATTTTATTTCTAAAGAAAATTTTATCAAAACTTCATTTCTATAGAAAATTTTGTCAAAATTTTATTTCTATAGAAAATTTTGTCAACATTTTATTTCTATAGAAATTTTTGTCAAAATTTTATTTTTTTTATTTTATTGTGAAATTTTTTTCTATAGAAAATGTTGCCAAAATGTTATTTCTATAGAAAATTTTATTTCTATAGAAAGTTTTGTCAAAACTTTATTTCTATAGAAAATTTTGTCGAAATTTTATTTCTATAGAAATCCTTTGCAAAATTTTATTTCAATAGAAAATTTTTGTAAAATTCTATTTTTATAGAAAATTTTTGTAAAATCTTTTTTTTATAGAAAATTTTTATAAATTTTTATTTCTATAGACAATTTTTTGTCACATTTTTTTCCATAGAACATTTTTCAAAATTTTATTTCGATAGAAAATTTTGTCAGAATTGTATTTCCATAGAAAATTTTGTTAAAATTGTATTTCTATAGAAAATTTTGTCAAAAATTTTTTTTATAGAAAATTTTGTCAAAATTTTATTTCTATAGAAAATTTTGCCAAAATTTTATTTCTATTGAAAATTTTGCCAAAATTTTATTTCTGTTGAAAGTTTTGCCAAAATTTTATTTCTATAGAAATTTTGGTCACAAAATGTTGCCAAAAATTTATTTTGGTAGCAAATTTGGTCACAATTTTATTTCTATAAACATTTTTCTACAATTTGAATTGAACGGTTGTCACTCGTACCAAAAATAATTTATATATATATATATATATATATATATATATATATATATATATATATATATATATATATATATATATATTATATATATATATATATATATATATATAATATATATATATATATATATATATATATATATATATATATATATATAATATATATATATATATATACATATATATATATATATATATATATATATATATATATATATATATATATATATATATATATATATATATATATATATATATATATATATATATATATATATATATATATATATATATATATATATATATATATATATATTATATATATATATATATATATATATATATATATATATATATAATATATATATATATATATATATATATATATATATATATATATATATAATATATATATATATATATATATATATATATATATATATATATATATATATATATAAACATATATATAAACATATATATATATATATATATATATATATATATATATATATATATATATATATATATATATATATATATATATATATATATATATATATATATATATATATATATATATATATATATATATGTATGTATATATATATATATATATATATATATATATATATATATATATATATATATATATATATATATATATATATATATATATATATATATATATATATATATATATATATATATATATATATATATATATATATATATATATATATATATATATATATATATATATATATATATATATATATATATATATATATATATATATATAAACATTTTTCTAAAATTTGAATTGAACGGTTGTCACTAGTACCAAAAATAATTTATAATTATATATATATATATATATATATATATATATATATATATATATATATATATATATATATATATATATATATATATATATATATATATATATATATATATATATATATATATATATATATATATATATATATATATATATATATATATATATATATATATATATATATATATATATATATATATATATATATACATATATATATTTAGGTATTTCATCGGCCTTTTTTAGTCGCCAATTAATGAGAGCATAATGGGCTAGGCGTTATTAAATATATGGATTAGATTTAAACGAAAGATATAAATGGAAGCTATATTTAAATGTAAACCCATTTCTTCTAAACTCAACGAAGTTCCATTCTGACCCAACATATGTACTTGTGAAAATATTTGAGAGAATACAAAATTCGTATATTTATAGTACAGGAGCGGATATCCCATAATTTTTTAAAATCGTATATCTAATACAATTATATAAAATATAGCATTTTCACTTCAAATGAAACCTTTTTCAAATCAAATGAATCCTTTTTAAAATCCAATTAAACCTTTTACATTTCAAATGAAACCTTTTTCATTTCAAATGAAACTTTTTTTCAAATCAAATGAATCTTTTGAAGTTTTAATGTAATTTTGACCCAGATTTCTATTCGATTTTGTATTTATATCTTTGATGGTTGGGGTATAATTACGGTGTACTGGAAGGAAACCAATGACATGACTAAACAAATTTATTCTTTAAGGGAGCCACCTTGGAGCAATGGTTAGCATGCCCACCTTGCATACATGGTGGTGGGTCCGAACCAAGTTTCGACCAAACACGAACAAGTTTTTCAAAGGTGGTTTATCCCACCTCAGTAATGCTGGTGACATTTCTGAGTGTTCCAAAGCTTCTCTAAGTGGTTTCACTGCAATGAGGGACGCCGTTCGGACTCGGTTATAAATAGGAGGTCCCTTGTCATTGAGCTTAACATAGAATAAGAGAAGTTCACTTCTGTGGTATTACAATGGACTGAGTAGTATAAGTGAGCCTGAAATATCGGGCTGCCAATACACCTAACCTACTTTAAGACTGAACAAGTATATACGGCCGTAAGTTCGGCCAGGCCGAATCTAATCTACGAAAGACTCATCCACAATCGAATTACTTGATTGTGTTATCTTAAAACTTCTTAACATCGTTTTCTTAATTGTGAGTTAGTCCATACGTGGTATATATTAGACAAAAAATGTATGTATAGATACGTCTACAAATAATAACGAATCGATATGGACTTTTGTTGGGTGCGTAGAGAGCGAGAATTGAAATATGGGGGTCGCTTATATGGGGGCTATATACAATTATGATCTCGATATGGAGCAATTTTTTTGTGATTGGGGATCGATTTATCTGAGAGCTATATATAACTATAGACCGATATGGACCTAGTTAGGCATGTTTGTTAACAGCCATATACTAGCACAATGTACCAAATTTCAACTAGCACAATGTACCAAATTTCAATGTACCAAATTTCAATTCCTGCACGGTTGGTGGATACCATATACTAACATCATGTACCAAATTTCAACCGAATCGGAAGGGTTCGAAGGGGCTCCGGAGGTCAAATCTGGTGATCGGTTTATATGGGGCCTATATATAATTATGGACCGATGTCGACTAATTTATATATATATATATATATATATATATATATATATATATATATATATATATATATATATATATATATATATATATATATATATATATATATATATATATATATATATATATATATATATATATATATATATATATATATATATTATTTCTACAGAAAATTATGCCATATTGTATTTCTCTAGATTTTTTTTTAATTTTATTTCCGTAGAAAATTTTGCCAAAATTTTATTTCTATAGAATTTTTAACATTTTATGTCTATAAACATTTTTGTAATATTTGATTTCTATTGCAAATTTATGTAAATTTTATTTCTATAGAAAATTTTGTCAAAATTTGATTTCTATTGAAATTTTGGGTAAAAATGTATTTCTATAGAAAATTGTTGCAAAATTGTATTTCTATTGAAAAGTTTTGTAAAATTCTATTTCTATAGAAAATTTGTCAAAATGTTATTCCTATAGAAGATTTTGTCCAAATTTTATTTCTATATGAAATTGAGGTTAAAAATTGATTTCTATAAAAATTTTAAAATCTACCAAAAGACCAGGAATACTACCTGTCTACCAAACAGTAGAATTCTAGCAACTGTGACTACCGTGATTGCGAGGGATAGTCAATGACGACTCTTTCAATTTAGGTAGGTTTATTGTCGATTTATTTGTAACTGTGGGCATTCTCTGCGTAGTTGCCAGAGTGTTTGGTAGCCACACTGTTGCAACTACGCAGTACTAATTTGCAGAATACCAACTAGCGGTAGAAAGAGCTCAATGAGTTTGGTTTATGACAATTTTTAATCAGTGTATTCTCGTATTGTTTCTCATTTATAGCTTATTGAATTTTTTATATTTTTATGCAATTTCTATGGGATTTCCCATCTCTGCTTGGATTGGATAATGTGTGATAAACACTGGGCCCTGTGCTGGAGGAACAAGAGTACACTTCATATCTAGAAGTGTGTTACGATCTTTTTTTTTTGTTTGACGTATATAAATGTGTATATCAGTCAGTCACTCTTGTTATTGTTGCAGTTGGGCTTACTGTTGTTGTACTTTTAGTTGTTGTTGGCTGCTGTTGTCAGTTGAATGCTGTTGTTGGTAAACCTATAATTTTTTAACACCACTATGAAACAAACCACGTTTGTTGCCATTTTGTTGTTGTTGTTGCTGCTGTTATTTTATTGTAGCTTGAACGTATCCATCTATCCATCCTCCGAGACGAGTAGCAAGAAAAATAACAACAACAACAAAAACGAAATGAACCAACAAATCCATCCATCCACAATCTACACATTTTAGATGGGTGTGTTGTACACTGTAAAAAACAAATGTGTATTTATGATAGATAATAATTTTTATTGTTTATAAGGTAAATTAAACTCAGATATGGTACAATATGGGTGGTACTTCACAACTGCGAGTACCAAGCTTTAAATGAAAGATATGCCTTCAGCAAAATGTAATAAACACATTAAGGCTCTACAGTGAAACCTCTCAAACTTCTCAAAAAAAAAAAAACGGATAATTTTCCTGAGACTATATTATCAAAAAAATAAAATTAATACATAATACAATAAATATTAAATGGGTCGAAAACCTTTGTAGTTAGTACCCTACATTCTTGCACTATTTATATTTTATTATGGTTATAAATATTATAAACAAATAAATAAATTGTGTTCTTACTTATTTTGAGGTGCCAACTTCCCTTCACGAAAAGAATCAATTTTGGAGAAGTGTCGAATTTTCAGATAGGCGGAATGTAAATTTTTTTCTCTGCGTGCACAAACGCATACGAATGTTCGTACATATGGTGGCTATGATCGGTGGTTATATGTTACACATGTACGTATAATGGGTTTTCTGTTTGGATATTTAAGTATTCTTCTTATTGTTGTTGTTGTTATTGCTGTTGATCTTTCTGTTGAGTTTAAGGTGCCTTTTAATGTTTTGGAGAACAGCATGATTCTGTTGTTTTATTTATTTTTTTTTTGTATTTTGTGAAGGCAGAGGAGATGCAGGTGTGCATCAACGTGAGTAATAAATATGTGAGCCTTATTGTTGTATTTGTTGTTTTTGTGTTTGGTTTTGTGTATGTATGAGCTAGTATATGTATGCCAATATAAAGAAATCAGTATCCCCCAAAATAATGCTCTTAATGCTGGTCTTTGGTACACCAACAGAAATTTGCTGTTAAGAGAGTGAGAGCGAGAGAAAATGAAGCAAGAAATGAAAATTGGTTGCCTTAATTAAAGTGCATATGATTGACCAATGAAACAAGTGATTTTATACTGATATTAAACTTAAACAGAAAACATGTTCTCCTGCTTCGAATTAATAACCACAATATATCAAAAGTTGTTTTTTTTTTGGGGGGGAAACAAATTAAAGGAATATTCGATTTCAAAATGTGTGATAATACAAATGATTAGTTCCTATTTGGCTTAGTCTGTATCGTAGGATGGTAGTCTACATACCCTTGGTAACATTTTGAATTATAGCTTTTAGAGTATTTATAAGACCTGGTTTGTTTCAGAAACACGGTTGCCACAGTTGGTAGAATTCTACCAAAAATGCTAGATTTTTTACTGTTTGGTTGACTGGTAGAATTCTTGATATTTTTTTGGTACAATTTGCAAAATATACCTCTCCAACTAAGAAATACATCAATTTTCTATAGAAATACAATTTTGACCAACTTTTCTATAAAAATAAAATTTTGACCAACTTTTCAAAAAAAAAAATAAATTATAACAATAACATTTTGACAAATTTTTCTATAAAAATAAAGTTTTGACAAAATTTTCTATATACAAAAAAATTTAAAAATTTTCTATAGAAATAAAATTTTGCAAAATTTTTTATACACAGAAAAAAAATGTCCGTAGTTAAACTAACGCTAAATCAAACTTATTTTTATTGCAAAAAAATCTTTCGTTCATAGTAAAATTTTATTATTTTTTGCGAAATTTTCCACAGCCCAATGAAAATTTCGTTTTTTTAAGTATGTCTCAAACATTTTAAGAACTAAACGTGAGTATAAAGTTCAATGACCGTACACATAAGTTCAATATGAACTAAAGCAAATGAAAATTTTCGTACGATTCCCACAAAATAGTAAGAATGAACTACTGTGTGGTTAAAATGGTCATGATTTGGTGCCAATGATTTTCTTCTTTAATTTCTTCTTCTATGAGACGGTGTAATTTCGAGAACTGCAGTTAAAAAGTACAACGGGGCATTACATTTTCCAGGTTTTAACAACGCTTTGTGGAAATCTCAAAATGTGGAGTAAAATTCAGTTAAATTTTCGTACGAGTTAGTTTATTCTTCCTATAAAACAATTTACTTTTTTTTCGGTGTATAGAAATAAACTTTCGAATTTGAACTTTTGAATTATCACACTTATTGTTATGATCGATTTTCACAAATATGGCCATATTAGTCTATATTATTGAACCGAAAGTCTTCAGTTGATTTGGTTTGGTGTAATTAATTTAGTTTATTGTGTTCTCTATCGATGATAAGCATGACGATTTTTTCTGCGTGTACCATATAGCGATTACAACCTTCTGCTATCTTTCAATGAGACGCGTCCACCAACAAACGAAAGAAAATAAAACAAAAACTGCGTTGTAATAAATTTACGTTTTTCTTCATATTTTGTGAGTGAATATCCCCAACGTGCATATAATCCGTCCGTCCATCTGCTCAAATATCAAAAATGAATAAGCAATAAATTGTATATCAGCACCAGCTCCGCTTGTATCCGATGGAACCAGTTTTTTCCTTAAGGTTTCATTACAATTTTTGTTAAGATTTTGCTGTTCACTTTTCTTTATAGTTGCTCGTATTTTTTTGCCTCATAACTAGCTAATGTTAACTTTTTTCTATCGACAAAAATGAAGAAAAATCATAACAAATTCACCAAATGTTGACCATACTTTGAGATTGCATGTTCAAGTATTAATTTTCTTTAATTTGATCATCCGACTATTTGCGATTTGAATAGAAGTGAAATGAGAAAGATTGAAACGAAGGTAACCTTAATCTCTAGAACTTGTAAGGCTAATTGCTGGTGCAAGTGTTCTGATAGTTGTTAGCTTCTAGTTTTCCAGAAATCTGTTAATTACTTTGGACTTCTGTTTATAAATTACATGCAATTAAAGGGTGATTTGTTAAGAGCTTGATAACTTTTTTTTTAAAAAAAACGCATAAAGTTTGCAAAATCTCATCGGTTCTTTATTTGAAACGTTAGATTGGTCCATGACATTTACTTTTTGAAGATAATTTCATTTAAATGTTGACCGCGGCTGCGTCTTAGGTGGTCCATTCGGAAAGTCCAATTTTGGGCAACTTTTTCGAGCATTTCGGCCGGAATAGCCCGAATTTCTTCGGAAATGTTGTCTTCCAAAGCTGGAATAGTTGCTGGCTTATTTCTGTAGACTTTAGACTTGACGTAGCCCCACAAAAAATAGTCTAAAGGCGTCAAATCGCATGATCTTGGTGGCCAACTTACCGGTCCATTTCTTGAGATGAATTGTTCTCCGAAGTTTTCCCTCAAAATGGCCATAGAATCGCGAGCTGTGTGGCATGTAGCGCCATCTTGTTGAAACCACATGTCAACCAAGTTCAGTTCTTCCATTTTTGGCAACAAAAAGTTTGTTAGCATCGAACGATAGCGATCGCCATTCACTGTAACGTTGCGTCCAACAGCATCTTTGAAAAAATACGGTCCAATGATTCCACCAGCGTACAAACCATACCAAACAGTGCATTTTTCGGGATGCATGGGCAGTTCTTGAACGGCTTCTGGTTGCTCTTCACTCCAAATGCGGCAATTTTGCTTATTTACGTAGCCATTCAACCAGAAATGAGCCTCATCGCTGAACAAAATTTGTCGATAAAAAAGCGGATTTTCTGCCACTGATTTTGGTAATAAAATTCAATGATTTGCAAGCGTTGCTCGTTAGTAAGTCTATTCATGATGAAATGTCAAAGCATACTGAGCATCTTTCTCTTTGACACCATGTCTGAAATCCCACGTGATCTGTCAAATACTAATGCATGAAAATCCTAACCTCAAAAGAATCACCCTTTACATATATGGGGTAGATTTACACTAAGCAAATATTTAATAGAAATATATGTTAGAAAATGTCTTACCATTCTCCGTGAATACTGTTTTTTGAGACTATAAAAAAAGAGATCTTCAGGTATTCTATATAAGCCCACCTTGCATCTCCGGCCATGATAGTGGCCGTACCCTTAGATATGGTACAATAGGTGTTTAATGGGAGAAAGTAAAACTGTAGCCTTGATATAGATATTATGGGATTTAGGAGAGAATGCTTAATGCTTTTGACAAAATTTTCTATAGATATAAAATTTTGACAAAATTTTCTATAGAAGTAAAATTTTGACAACATTTTCTACAGAAATAAAATGTTGACAACATTTTCACTATGTTAAATATTCTATAGAAATAAAATTTTTACAAAATTTTCTATAGAAATAAAGTTTTGATAAAATTTTCTATAGAAATAAAATTTTGACACAATTTTCTATAGAATAAAATATTGACAAAATTTTCTGTAGAAATAAAATTTTAACTGAATTTTCCATTGAAATAAAATTTTGTCAAACTTTTCTATAGAAATAAAATTTTGACAAAATTGTCTATAGAAATAAAATGTTCACAAAATTTTCTATAGAAATAAAATTTTGACAACATTTTCTACAGAAATAAAATGTTGACAGCATTTTCACTAAATATTCTATAAAAATAAATTTTTTACAAAATTTTCTATAGAAATAAAATTTTGACACAATTTTCTATAGAATAAAATATTGACAAAATTTTCTGTAGAAATAAAATTTTAACAGAATTTTCTACAGAAATAAAATTTTGACAAACTTTTCTATAGAAATAAAATTTTGACAAGATCTTCTATAGAAATAAAGTTTTGATACAATTTTCTATAGAAGTAAAATTTTGACACAATTTTCTATAGAAATAAAATTTTTACAAAATTTTCTATAGAAATAACATTTTGACAAAATTTTCTATAGAAATAAAAATTTGACAAAGTTTTCTATAAAAATAAAATTTTGACAAAATTTTCTATAGAAATAAAATTTTGACAAAATTGTCTATAGAAATAAAATTTTGAGAAAATTTTCTATAGAAATGAAAGTTTGACAAAATATTCTATGGAAATAAAATTTTGATAAAATTTTCTATAGAAATAAAATTTTGACACATTTTTCTTTAGAAATAAAGTTTTGATAAAATTTTCTACAGAAATAAAATGTTGAGAAAATTTTCTAAAGAAATAAAATTTTGACAAAATTTTCTATAGAAATAAAATTTTGACAAAATTTTCTATAGAAATAAAATTTTGACACAATTGTCTATAGAAATAAAATTTTTACAAAATTTTCTATAGAAATAAAATTTTGACAAAATTTTCTATGGAAATAAAATTTTGATAAAATTTTTTATAAAAATAAAATTTTGACAAAATTTTCTATAGAAATAAAATTTTGACACAATTTTCTATAGAAATAAAATTTTGATAAATTTTTTATAGAAATAAAATTTTGACAAAATTTTCTATAGAAAAAAAAATTTGACAACATTTTCTATAGAAATAAAATTTTGACACAATTTTCTATAGAAATAAAATTTTTACAAAATTTTCTATAGAAATAAAATTTTGACAAAATTTTCTATGGAAATAAAATTTTGATAAAATTTTTTATAAAAATAAAATTTTGACAAAATTTTCTAATAAAATAAAATGTTGACAAAATTTTCTATAGAAATGAAAGTTTGACAAAATTTGCTATAGAAATAACATTTTGACACATTTTTCTAAAGAAATAAAATTTTTACAAAATTTTCTATAGAAATAAAATTTTTACAAAATTTTCTATAGAAATAAAATGTTGATAAAATTTTCTATAGAACATTCTTTTCCTCTGTTGGTTAAGCTACACTTGTAGTTTAGTCAATGTATGATTTTAATCTGAAATAAAAAAACAACAACAATGCTTAAAGAACAAAACCAACAATAACAAAACAAAACGAATGGAAAAAGAAGAGGAAGCACGCTCAAAACAAACACAGCCAACTTCACTCAAATCGATGATTTGACAGTGACATAGGAAAAGAGATATTTTGTTTCGAATTTATTTCGGCATAAGCCGGCTATCAAACAAAACCTTTTTTCGGAAGGTTCAAGTGTGGATCATTGTTGGGTTTAATGAACTGCCTGAATTTATTCTGATAATTGGTTGATAGTTTTGCTGCAAGTAGAGGATGCTGATGAGGAATGTGGTAATTCCGAAACGTGCGTCCATCCAACCATCTGGCAGTCTATAGGGCTTTGCCCAAATAAATTTGACAAACATTCTTTTCCTCTGTTGGTTAAGCTACACTTGTAGTTTAGTCAATGTATGGTTTTAAGCTGTAATAAAAAAACAACAACAAGAAATAAAATTTTGATAAAATTTTTTATAGAAATAAAATTTTGACAAAATTTTCTACAGAAATAAAATTTTGATAAAATTGTTTATAGAAATAAAATTTTGACAAAACTCTCTATAGAAATAAAATTTTGACAAAATTTTCTATAGAAATAAAAGTTTGACAAAATTTTCTATAGAAATAAAATTTTGACAAAATTTTCTATAGAAATAAAGTTTTGATACAATTTTCTATAGAAATAAAAGTTTGACAAAATTTTCTATAGAAATAAAATTTTGACAAAATTTTCTATAGAAATAAAGTTTTGATAAAATTTTCTATAGAAATAAAATTTTTACGAAATTTTCTATAGAAATAAAATTTTGACAAAATTTTCTATAGAAATGAAAGTTTGACAACATTTTCTATAGAAATAACATTTTCACAAAATTTTCTATAGAAATTCCGCGCGTAAGGAGTTCTTTGTGACATTTTCTACAGAATTATTTTTTTGAATAAGTAGGGAACTGCAACAAAAAAGATGTCGTATTGGTTCACATTTGGATCATATTCATTAAATTTGGCACGAGGTACTTTTAATGCCTCTAGGATGGGTCTTAATTTTAGTTCGATTTGAAAGTTTTTGTTTTTTTCCGAATTCAGCTGTTTCTTGGTTGTGGCTCTCACAACGTTAACATATCGGTAAGACTAAATCAAAAATACAAATTCTTAAGGTTTGGTGTATGAGGTGATAATTTCAGTTGCTATTTTGGGTTTAATTGTATCGTGTTTTATGTCAGTTATGGCCTTCGATAGATGCTCTCTCATATGATCCATGATAAAAAGTACCAACGTTTCGGTTTAGCCACAGTTACGGCCGTATATACATTTGTTTGTTTTTAGGTTCTTGGCCAGGTTCTCTTTATTTCCTGCTTAGCAATATTAGATATTCCAAACGTAATCATTTTTCTATTACTCTCACCATCTCGTGCACTTTATTGAGCTAATTGAGGAAACACAATCCGAATTGGGAATGGATATCCGCTCATCATTAACCCCATGATATGATAAGGTTCCCCAATCATACTTGCAACACTAATTAAGACCGAAAAAAATTCAAGTAATGACATTTTCGTCTAAGACCTTTGCTCCCATGTCTAGAACAAAGGCTAGCGCATCTTTCTTTAACTACCAGATGCCTTGGAAACTTCTTCATGGATTGTTTACAGTATTTATGTGCGTAAAAATATCTTAAGATTATGATGGCATGCTATTAACTAACTGTAAATTAGAGATAATGACAACCCAAAAGGATACTCCAGATGGAGTCAGTGGATAAATGTCTCTAGAACACGTAATCTATTACGGCAGATATATTTGAAGCTGCAACAATGCATTGGCTTCCAATGCTACCTACCTCTGCTGAAGTAATATGATCATGTCAAGTGTTGAGGAGGAAATAAAAGCAACAAATCTTCATCATCATTTGAAAATGATGATTGCTAGGAAAATTAGATGAAGAAATTGCTGCTTTACTATCACACACCAACAAAACTATCACCAATTACAGAGGATGAACGAATAGAATGGGACGGACATTTATACGGATCTATGTCGCTAGAGTTTATAGAGTATATGCACAGTCGTCCTCTTATTGCAATGGAGATTTTAATCTTGTTATCTACTATACGAACGTGTAGTTTCATAGTTGATATTATTCGTATTCTATATTCATCTTGAATATACTCTTTGGGAAAGGGTGATTCCAATATAATGTGTCACCTTAAAAATGTGGGAAATAAAACAAGCGAATCCCATTGCAAACCAAACGAAACCTTTTTCAAACCAAGGGAAACCTTTTTCATATCAACTGAAACCTTTTCCATTTCACATGAAATCTTTTTCAAAACAAATGAATCCGATTGCAAACCGAAAGAAACTTATTCCAAAAGAATCTTATTCTATATTCATCTTGAATATACTTTTTAGCAAAGGGTGATCCATCTATAATGAAACCTTTTTAAAACAAAAAATCCCCAAATTAAATCAAAATTCCTCACAAAAATCCCAATAAATTTGTAACAAGTTTTTATGAAAAAAAAAGAAATAGGCTCTGCGGTAGAATATCGGTAATAATTTAAAAATTGTGAAAATTGATTGCGGGCTACAATAAGATCAAGGTTTCGAAAACAACACCAGGAGACCAGTTATTGTCTTACAAATGTTGTAAAAATGAAAATTGGACTTCGGTCACCATGTATTTATGGACGAAATTTTTTTTTTGTGAATACTCAATTAATAAAATTGAAGGTAAACCATCTTCATAATTTCTATATTCATGGAATATATTGTCCAAATCAGTGATGACTGCTGACGAAATGATTTCACAATCTCTTAACCTGGCTGATTAAAATTACAAATTAGCACTTGGGTCCCCAAAATAAAGTCTTGTGTCTGTTTCTGGTTCAAATGTTTCATTTGCACTCTTTTGTATCTTAGTTTTAATAATTTTATTATTGGGGATTTAGAAAAAAATCCACCAAATCCCCAAGTCCCCATCTAAAAAAATATCCCCAATTTGGGGAAATCCCCAATACTGGCAACACCGGCCTGACTATACATATGTTTCAGTGTTGTCTAATACACATTTCACTTCAAGGGAAACTTTTTTCATATCAAGTGAAACCTTTTTTATTTTAAATGGAACCTTTTTCATTTCAAATAAAACCTTTTTCAAAGCAAATTTATCTTTTTTAAGCTGCAAAAAACCCTATTTCAAAAAAAAGGGAACCTTTTTCATTTCAAATGAAACCTTTTACACTTCAAATTAGTCTACATTATGAAGGGACCACCCTTTGTAAATAATTTTTTCCCTTTGGTGGCATTGGTATTGAACTTATATTTCACAAGAAACGTCGTCATTGCCAGTAGAATTACCAGCAAATCTAAGGGATACAGACAGCGAGAGAGGAAGTTCCCTTACATCAAGATATATTTAAGGGTCACTCTAACTCCAGTTGTGATGAAACCTGTTCCTAGTCTCTTTCCTGGGTGAATCTATTTGGAGAACGTGTGTGTGTTGTTTTTCTCATAAGATTTTTAATGCGCCAGATTGGTGCTATTGGCGCATGTGCGACAACGCCACACTTTGTAACTGCCTCCATAAACAAGAAAATGACCGAAGCACACACTGGAACGAAGGAAATAAGCCAATGCTAATAGATCTAACCAGCCTTTAGCCACACGTTAGGAAGAGAGTAGCAAAAAAAAAACGAAGCATAAAATGTATCAAATGTTGCAGCAGGTGTTAGATGAATTGCCAACGTAGCTCGATCAATGCTCTATAATTTTTTTTTTCAGTTTTTTTCTTTCTTGTCCAAAGGGGCTTTTATTAATGGTTAAGAGGTAGTTATTTGCCAGTTTATTTGTTTTCGCCTCTTTTTGAGCAAAACGCTAACACTATTTAAATTTCCAAGCCTAGATAGAAGAACAATAGAGGAAAACAGGCCTTTCCTTGATTAACTTTAAATAACGTACACAAAAAATTATTAAAGTCAAGAAAACTCTCAAAACATAACAACTCGATGAACTAAAATATAATTAAATTGGCTTGAGTGCCATATAGGGTTCAAATTGTTTTTTTGGAGTGTATTTATGAACATATTTCATTGGCTCATAAAATAAAAAAATTTAATTAAAATTAAGAAACTTTTTCAAACCGGAAAATTCACAAATATCGAGCGTTAACATTTTTGTGCCAATTTTTAGTTGTGTTACTAACTTTGTACGAAACTTTGTGCCACCCTTTTGTCATGTTGTGCCACTTTTTATTTAATTCTAAATGCGAAACTTCTTAAATTTTTGTGCCACTCTTTTGTCATGTTGTGCCACTTTTTATTTAATTCTATTTTTAGTGGAATAGTTCTTTCCTTGAAATAAAATAAAAAATTTTACATATTAGCAAATTTAAAAAGTTTTGTTTTTTTTTTAATTTTTCTTAAACAATACAATAGGGCTTTTAAACCTATATATAATCAATGGGCACATGTAAAAACAGGGCTCAAACTATCGTACGCTGAGCATCCGTTTGCCCATATTTATGAATATATTTCATTGGCTCATAAAATAAAAAAAATTTAATCAAAATTAAGAAACTTTTTCAAACCGGAAAATTCACAAATATCGGGCGTTAACATTTTTGTGCCAAATTTTTGTTGTGTTACTAACTTTGTACAAAACTTTGTGCCACCCTTTTGCCATGTTGTGCCACTTTTTATTTAATTCTAAATGCGAAACTTCTTAAATTTTTGTGCCACTTTTTATTTAATTCTATTTTTAGTGGAATACTTCTTTCCTTGAAATAAAATAAAAATTTTACATATTAGCATATTTAAAAAGTTTTGTTTTTTTTTTTAATTTTTTCTTAAACAATATATTAAAGGTGATAAATTTCCACAGGGCTTTTAAACCTATATATAATCAATGGGCGCATGTAAAAACAGGGCTCAAACTATCGTACCCTGAGCACCCGTTTGCCCATATTTATGAATATATTTCATTGGCTCATAAAATAAAAAAAATTTAATTAAAATTAAGAAACTTTTTCAAACCGGAAATTTCACAAATATCGAGCGTTAACATTTTTGTGCCAAATTTTTGTTGTGTTACTAACTTTGTGCCACCCTTTTGCCATGTTGTGCCACTTTTTATTTAATTCTAAATGCGAAACTTCTTAAATTTTTGTGCCACTCTTTTGTCATGTTGTGCCACTTTTTATTTAATTCTATTTTTAGTGGAATAGTTCTTTCCTTGAAATAAAATAAAAATTTTACATATTAGCAAATTTAAAAAGTTTTGTTTTTTTTTTAATTTTTTCTTAAACAATATATCAAAGGTGATAAATTTCCATAGGGCTTTTAAACCTATATATAATCAATGGGCGCATGTAAAAACAGGGCTCAAACTATCGAATCCTGAGCATCTGTTTGCCCATACAGAAAACTAATCTTTGTAAAACTTACCAATATATTCAAATGCAATTCTGTTTGCCAGGAAAGACATGCTGTCCTGCTCGTAGGCCACCATTATGTGGTCAATGGATTATTACAGAGTGTACACTTTGTGGTGTCCAACACGAAGCAAAGAATGAACAAGACATGGAGCGATTTGTTACAATGTTGATGACTGCTATGACGGTGTATTGCAGTTTGTTGTTGGACAACTTGAACTCACTAACCATTCATGTCGTTGGCTGATTGTTTGATAGGCTGACTTTAGATACGTGCTGGACGGTTTAACAAGTTTCTATACAGTGGACTGGGAAGTGGGTAGTTTTTGCATCCATTTGATATGAGTGCCTAATTTTGCATTGTGGCAGAACATGAAGAACATTAGTCAACGCCATTAAATGATCAAATCGTTTATTTTATTAACATGAAAACATGGTTTAGTGGAGATTACTAAACTTAAACGTCAAACTTAATCATTCAATTTAGGGCTTAGTCAGCAAAAAAATATGTTCTTGTGGACATTGATATAATTTCGTTAAGGACTCCTGAACTTGGGCCTTTAGGTTAATGTGTGCTGGAGAAAACAAAATGTTTTCAGAGTCGTTAAAGAACCAACTTTATGACCCTATGCAGAAAAAAAATTTCATGAAAATTGAACCAATGAAATTTTTTCGTTGACAGAACGAAAAATCTCCAACAACGGCATTAAAAGTGTACATTAATACTAAAGGGTGATACGGTCAAAATTTGGTCAAGGGAAAACGCGTGTAAATCGGTGAAATCGTTTATTTAAAAAATCAAATTAAATTTCTTTTTCAAATTCAATTAGTATAAAATTCAGGAAAAATATTCAGTTAGGCTTTCGCTTTTCCAAATCCGAATTGCCGGGCCTCACGCTTGACACCTGCCATCAGATTTTGTACAGCCACCTTGTCCACCTTCTTCGCCGCAGAAAGCCAGTTTGCCTTGAACTGCTGCTCGTCCTTAGCAGTTTTTTTGTCTTCGTTAGGTTCCGCTTGACAATAGCCCAGTATTTCTCAATTGGGCGGAGCTCTGGCGTGTTGGGAGGGTTCTTGTCCTTGGGAACCACCTGCACGTTGTTGGCAGCGTACCACTCCATGGCCTTTTTACCGTAATGGCAAGATGCCAAATCCGGCCAAAACAGTACGGAACAACCGTGTTTCTTCAGGAAAGGCAGCAGACGTTAATTCAAACACTCTTTCACGTAAATTTCTTGGTTGACGGTCCCGGAAGCTATGAAAATGCTGCTTTTCAAGCCACAGGTATAGATGGCTTGCCAAACCAGATATTTCTTTGCGAACTTTGACAGTTTAATGTGCTTGAAAATATCTGCTACGTTTCCCCTTCCTTTTGCCGTATAAAACACCTGTCCCGGAAGCTGCTTGTAGTCGGCTTTGACGTAGGTTTCGTCGTCCATTACCACGCAGTCAAACTTCTTCAGCATCGTCGTGTACAGCCTCCAGGATCGCGCTTTGGCCGTCGTATTTTGTTTATCATCGCGATTTGGAGTCACTACCTTCTTGTAAATCGATAGTCCGGCTCGTTTTTTGGCTCGATGCACGGTTGTAGACGATACACCCAGCTTATTTGCGGCATCTCGGAGAGAGAGGTTAGGGTTTCGCTTGAAAATACCGACAACTCTCTTTGTCGTCTCAGCGGCTTCCGGTTTTCGATTACCCCCCGATCCAGACTTCCTGGCTGTCGACAAACGTTCCCCAAACACTTTAATTACATTTGTAACGGTTGATTTGGCAACTTTTAGCGATTTTGCCAGCTTTGCGTGCGAGTAGCTCGGATTTTCGCGATGCGCGAGCAAAATTTTGATACGCTGCTCTTCTTGCTTGGACGGCATTTTGACACCTGAAGAGTGAATTCCAAAATCAAAATAGGAGCAACATTCTACACACACACACCTTCAAAATGAGGGGTGTTCAGGTTTTTTAAATGCAAAATTGAAAGAAATACGTCAAGTTTATATTGACCAAATTTTGACCGTATCACCCTTTAAGATATTTTTCAGTATTTAATAAAAAAAAAATCATTGAAATTGTATGGCTTAGCTTTAATAAAAAAAATTGATTACTTTTAAGAAACTTTTTCTACTAGTGAAAAGATGAATTGAAAACCGGAAAATTTGGAAAATGTTTTTTGGGCGTTCGAATTTGTGTGCCTCTAGTGTATGAATTGCTAACCAGAAAGTTTAGCTAACTTTTGATTAGCGTTGAAATTTTTCTATCATTTTTTTTCGTGTTACAAAATACCAAACTTTTTAAGTTTTGCCATGTTGTGCGACTTTTTAATTAGTTCTATTTTTAGTGCAATAGTTTTTATACCCTCCATTATAGGATGGGGGTATATTAACTTTGTCATTCCGTTTGTAACACATCGAAATATTGCTCTAAGACCCCATAAAGTATATATATTCTGGGTCGTGGTGAAATTCTGAGTCGATCTAAGCATGTCCGTCCGTCCGTCTGTTGAAATCACGCTAACTTCCGAACAAAACAAGCTATCGACTTGAACCTTGGCACAAGTAGTTGTTATCGATGTAGGTCGGATGGTATTGAAAATGGGCCATATCGGTCCACTTTTACGTACAGCTCCCATATAAAGGGACCCACAGATTTGGCTTGTGGAGCCTCTAACAGAAGCATATTTCATCCGATCCGGCTGAATTTTGGTATATGGTGTTGGTGTATGGTCTCTAACAACCATGCAAAAATTGGTCCACATCGGTCGATAATTATATATAGCCCCCATATAAACCGATCTTCAGATTTGGCTTGCGGAGCCTAAAAGAGAAGCAAATTTAATCCGATCCGGCTGAAATTTGGTACATGGTGTTGGTATATGGTCTCTAACAACCATGCAAAAATTGGTTCACATCGGTCCATAATTATATATAGCCCCCATATAAACCGATCCCCAGATTTGGCTTGCGGAGCCTCAAAGAGAAGAAAATTTCATCCGATCCGGCTGAAATTTGGTACATGATGTTGGTATATGGTCTCTAACAACCATGCAACAATGGGTCCTTATCGGTCCTTAATTATATATAGCCCCCATATAAACCGATCCCCAGATTTGACTTGTGGAGCCTCTAACAGAAGCATATTTCATCCGATCCGGCTGAAATTTGGTACATAGTGTTGGTATATGGTCTCTAACAATCATGCAAAAATTGGTCCACATCGGTCCATAATTATATTTAGCCCCCATATAAACCGATCCCCAGATTTGGCTTGCGGAGCCTCAAAGAGAAGCAAATTTCATCCAATCCGGTTGTAATTTGGAACATGGTGTTAGTATATGATCTTTAACAACCGTGCCAGAATTGGTCCATATCGGTCCATAATTATATATAGCCCCCATATAAAACATTCTCCAGATTTGACGTCCGGAGCCTCTTGGAGGAGCAAAATTCATCCGATCCGGTTCAAATTAGGCACGTGGTCTTAGTATATGGTCGCTAACAACCATACCAAAATTGGTCCAATCACACAAAAATTGGTCCATATCGGTTCATAATCATGGTTGCCACTGGAGCCAAAAATAATCTACCAACATTTTATTTCTATAGAAAATTTTGTCAAAATTTTATTTCTACAGAAAATTTTGTTCAAATTTTATTCGGTTCATAATCATGGTTGCCACTCGAGCCAAAAAAAATCTACCAAGATTTTATTTCTATAGAAAATTTTGTCAAAAGTTTATTTCTATAGAAAATTTGGTTAAAATTTTATTTCTGTAGAAATTTTTGTCAAAATTTTCATTCTATAGAAAATTTTGTCAAAGTTTATATTTCTATAGAAATTTTTGTTAAAATTTTATTTCTGTAGAAAATTTTGTCAAAATTTTATGTCTACTTTGTCAAACTGAATTACATACGCATTGGATCGATCTTTTTTGATTTAATATATACCACGTATGGACTTACATACAATTTAGAAGATGGTGTTAGGAGTTTTTAAGATACCTTGCCATCGGCAAGCGTTACCGCAACTTAAGTAATTCGATTCTGGATGGCAGTGTTTAGATGAAGTTTCTACGCAATCCATGATGGAGGGTACATAAGCTTCGGCCTGGCCGAACTTACGGCCGTATATACTTGTTTTTTTTTTTTTTTCATTTTGATCCTCAATGCCTTTAAAATTACACACCTGCCCTTCGATCTAACATGCCTGCAGTCATTAATATTGAGTACTTTTTCTTTCTGAAATCATGCGGACAATAATGACGCTTGAAAGTATGCAAAGAGATTTTTTCTGTAGAAGGTAAACAGGGTTCACAATTTTATTTTCGATGAGATGGAGATAAATAGATGTAATCGAATACACTTTAATGTGCCACCTTTTTTCGAAGTGACACCTTTTGTGCCACTTTTTAGAAATTCTCAACGGCAACGCTAGGATTGGGTATACAATTTTTTCAGTGAATTTTTGGCGTTATGGCGGACATCTCAAATCCAATTTTTAGTGCTAAGAATAATATAAAAAAAACAAATCTTCGAAAAAAGTTCTTTTGCAGAATGTCTAATTTCAAAATTTTCAGTATTTAGTGAGAAAATTATTTAAACTAGTTACAACAATGATGATATTTCTTTGGCACAATTTTAATAAAAATTTTTATTAATATAAAGAAAATTACCAGTGTATGAATTTCTCACCAGATGATTCGAAATCTGGAAAAATCTGAAATGTGTGTAGCATTAAATGCCAAACTTTTTGCATTTGTGTGCCACCCTTTAGCAATGTTGTGTCACTTTTTAATTAATTATTTTTTTAGTGCAATAGTTTTCTTAAATTTTGATCACCAATGCCTTTAAAATTGCAGACGTGATTGGTTCCTTAACATAAAATCGATCTAAGCAATTCTATAATATTGAGCACTTTTTCCTACTTAAACCACGGTGTTTCCAGAAGGGTATTTGTGTCCCCTGAAAGTATGCAAAGAAAACTTTCTTTAGAAGGTAAACCGTATTAATAGATTGATTTTTGATGAAATTGAGATAAATAGTTGTAAGAGAATAGAAGTGTGACACTTTTCTTTAATTTAATATGCCACCCTTTATTGAAAGTGACACCTTTTGTGCCACCCTTTTGAAATTTCAAGGGCATCGTTAGTGCTGGGTATATAATTTTTTCAGTGAACTTTTGGAAAAAAAAATAACCAAAACAAACCTTCGAAAAAACTAGAGCACCTTTTCAGAATATCTAATTTCAAATTTGTTCAGTATTTAATGGGAAAATCATTAAAACGTTTTATTACAATGAAGATATTTTATTGGCTCAATTTTAATAACAAATTTGTATTAATATAAAGAAACTTTTTCTACCAGTGTATGAAGCTCAAACCGGAAAATTCGAAAACTGGAAAAATCTGAAATGCCAAACATTTTGCATTTGTGTGGAAGTGACACCTTTTTTGCCACCTTTTAGAAATTTTCAAGGGCAACGCTGGTTTAGGGTACCTCAAATGCAATTGTTGATGCTTAAAAGTATATCAAAATACAATTCTTCAAACAAAACAAGAAAAGATCAAGCACCTTTTCAGAATATCTAATTTCAAATTTCATCCACGAGACCCAACCACCATCTAATGACCATGATTCTAGGGAATAACACCTGTGTTTAATTCGAAGCTAATGGTAACACAACTCCTTGAAATTAGAATGATTATTGCTAATTTGAAGTTTTCCAACGATAAATGGATGGTTATTAAATGGAAAATCTGAAATTATTAAAAAAAAATGACAAAAAAATGCCAACAAGAGCTAAGGAGACACGTGGCCGTTGTTAGCAAAAAACAAAAAAACGTTTTCAAAGCAATGACCATCGTCCAGTAATTGTCCAACAATGGACACCTTGTCGTTTGGTCTTTCTGGAAGAATGGCAAAACAATTTCAAAATCTCATCTTGTTGGGATGCCCAAGAAACAACAGAAGAGGTGTGACAAGTCAACTCGGAATGAATTATAGTCCAGTATAGATATAGACAGAGTGAGGGAGGGGGCGAGGGAATCTCCAGTGATCTTGTATGGTTGGTTAGGCGCGTGCTGCTTTAAGGTGTAGCCCAGAAAAGAAGCTTTAAACATGACCAGCATTAGCAGCCAAGCATGATTGTCCAAAACGAAGCATTATAGCATGCAAGCAAAAAAAAAATGTGGGTTGTTCCAGCAATGTGGGCAAACACCAGAGATGCATCCCTGAATGAACCATCCAAAATAATCACAATTCTCGTTGAGCATTGTCAGCAATTTTTTGATCATAAACTCATGTTCATGGCAATAATTCGTTGCATTTACTTCAGGCTAAAAGAAAGAGGGTTAAAATTCTTTTCAAAGTTCTTATTTTGATAACCACCATCATAGGATGATGGAGGGTTTTTGTAACACCACGAAATATTGGTCTTATATGACCTTAAATTATACAGTGAAACCGCTCAGAAGTGGAAACTCACGGTCGCCCAAATTTTGTCCACATTTGGGAGGTTTCTATTTAAGAGAGGTCTGGGAAATTTTCCAATGTTGAGAGGTGTCTGGTTTTCAGAGTGTCCAAGTATGAGAGGTTTCACTGTATAGAGATCGAAGTAATCGATTTTTGACTTTTGGCCTAAGCCATTGTTGGTTGACCATTTATATTTGGGCTATATACAGTGAAATCTGCCCACATTGAGATGTGGCCGCTTGTCAGTGTGTCCAAATTTTAGAGGTTTCACTTTATACAGTGTCCATATTTGGGAGGTATCCACTTTGCAAATATCTCAGGAAAATTTTCCAATGTTGAGAGGTGTCTGCTTTTCAGAGTGTCCAAGTATGAGAGGTTTCACTGTATAGAGATCGTGGTAATCGATTTTTGACTTTTGGCATATGCCCACAGTTGGATGTCCATTTATATGTGAACTATATACAGTGAAACCTTCCAAAAATGCATAGCCACTGTAGCAAACGACCCAGAAAAACTGCCCACATTTGAGATGTGACCGCTTGTCAGAGCGTCCAAGTTTTAGGGGTGTAACTTTATACAGTGAAACCTCTGAAAGGTGGACACTTACGGTCGCCTAAATTTATTCCACATTTGGGAGGTGTCCCCTTTGCAAATATTTCAGGAAAATTTTCCAATTTGGAGATGTGTTCATTTTTCAGAGTGTCCAAGTTCTAGAGGTTCTACTGTATAATTTTGAACCTATGTAGAATTAAGAAAGGCTGAACTTTTGGTTCCCCTTGAAAACTTTTTCCCACTGTAGATCGTTTCCATTTGATTTTGGAAAATTTTTAACAATTTTTCCGATTGAAATGACCTGATTTAGGCGATCTATGAAAATTATTTTATAAAACCAAAATAAAATTTGAAACCCTACCCTCGTTGCAGCTACTGAAAAGCGCGTTAAAATTTCCAACATAAAAAAGTGGAGACTTCTTGTGACCACGAGAAAAAAAAATCAAAACAAACTTCTTAACAAACTTTCTTTTTTTTCTCGCTCTCCTGGATGGAGGTAAGTGATTTAGGTTTTTAATGTCAATATGTGTTTGTGTGTGTGAATTTGTGGGAGGGGGCTGCATGGATACCTTTAAGGTAAAGTAATCCGGTAGCCACTTGTAAGTTCCTCCATATGGGAGACATGGCAATGACGGTGGCACTGCCACTGGCAGTGATAGTAAACAAAACTTTTCAACTGTATGTTCTCCAGCTTTTTAGCAGAAGCGTCCATTACTGGCTGGTGGTAGACTCATTGCTATCTGCTTAACAGCATCTTGTCGTCTTATGTGCTGATGAAGCTGATGATGCTTTTTTTATGGTTTTGACCGTTAATGTTAACGCATATTCATGATGACGATGATGTGGTTATTTCTCTTTCCCCAGCTGACTAACTCCTTCATTTGACCATGTTCGTCTGTTTGATCTTTGGCAGTCTAAGGGGGAGTGGGGCTAGGGAATGAATTCACTATGACTTGAAAAAGATTTGGGTACCTTGTTGGTTTTCATTTTTTTTTCTGGGGATATCTTCTACGGTAAATTGCAGTTTGTTGTTAGAAAAAAGTGTTTGCTATAAAAAAAGCCCATAAAGTTCTGTTTTTTTTTTCATCTAAAGCCACAGAGCTTTTAAGGCATTTGTAAAGATTTAGGCATTTACACGCACACACACACATCTTCGTTAGTTTGTGCCACAAATTTCGACCAAGTGTTGCAGTCGACAAAATGCAATGCCTTCTTTTTTGCCATACAAAAATCTGATGACAACTAACGGCGTATTCTTAAAATCCCCACTTCAGAGAATTTAAGTTAACCTCAAATCTTTGGTTGTTGTTTTTTTTTTCTTCTCTCTCATAGTTAATTAAGGTTGTAAGTAATAGACTTAAAATCCTATTGATTTTATATTTATGCTTGGAAATCATAAATTTTATAGGAAATTTCTTACTACAGAGGGTAATCAAAAATATGGAGGTGTTTTTATGGCTACCAATAAAATTCATAACCTATGGTTTGAAGTGTTTGTAATTTCTAATAAACCAAAAAAGACATTGATAATGTCGAAGAGGAGACGATTGTAAGATACCCTATGGAAATGCAAAGGAATTAGTTAGTAGTTATATTTTGAGTTTAAAGAAAGTAAGGAAAGTGTAAAGTCGGATGGGGCCGACTATAGTTTACCCTGCACCACTTTGTAGATCTACATTTTCGATACCAGCTCAAATCCTTCAATATTAATTCTACTCCCAGAAAAATTTTGACAACATTTTCTATAGAAATAAAATTTTGACAAAATTTTCTATAGAAATAAACTTTTGACATAATTTTCTATAGAAATAAACTTTTGACATAATTTTCTATATTTTAACAAAATTTTCTATAGAAATAAAATTTTAACAAAATTTTCTATTCGTTTTGTTTGTTATTGTTGGCTTCTCTTCAATCGTTATTGTTGTTTTTGATCTCAGCTTAAAGCCATGCATTGACTAAACTACAAGTGTAGCTTAACCAACAGAGGAAAAGTATGCTTGTCAAATTTATTTGGTCAAAGCCCTATAGACTGCAAGATGGTTGGATGTACAGCTGTTTCGGAATTACCACATTCCTCATCAGCATCCTCTACTTGCAGCAAAACTATCAACCAATTATCAGAATTCCCTTTTTCGGAAGGTTCAAGTGTATTTCACTTTGGGTTGAGAGAATTACCCGAATTTATTCTGATAATTCGTTGATAGTTTTGCTGCAAGTAGAGGATGCTGATGAGGAATGTGGTAATTCCGAAACAGCTGTACATCCAACCATCTTGCAGTCTATAGGGCTTTGCCCAAATAAATTTGACAAGCATATTTTTCCTCTGTTGGTTAAGCTACACTTGTAGTTTAGTCAATGCATGGCTTTAAGCTGAGATCAAAAACAACAATAAATTTTCTATAGAAATAAAATTTTGACAAAATTTTCTATAGCAATAAAATTTTGACAAAATTTTCTACAGAAATAAAATTTTGACAAAATTTTCTATAGAAATAAAATTTTAACAAAATTTTCTATAGAAATAACATTTTGACAGAATTTTCTATAGAAATAAAATTTTAACAAAATTTTCTATAGAAATAAAATTTTGACAAAATTTTCTATAGCAATAAAATTTTGACATAATTTTCTATATAAATAAAAGTTTAACAAAATTTTCTACAGAAATAAAATTTTGACAGAATTTTCTATAGAAATATAATTTTGACAAAATTTACTATAGAAATAAAATTTTGACAAAATTTCTATAGTAATTAAATTTTGACAAAATTTGATATAGAAATAAAATTTTGACATCATTTTCAATAGAAATAAAATGTTGACGAAATTTTCTCTAAAAATGAAATTTTGACAGAATTTTCTTTAGAAATAAAATTTTGACAAAATGTTCTATAAAAATAAAAGTTGGACAAAATTTTCTATAGAAATAAAATTAAAAAAATAATTTTCTGTAGAAAAAGAATTTAGACACTTTCTCTCATGATTTCAAATTATAAAAAAAAAATATATTGAATTTGAAGACAATTGTATCATTTACATTTGTTCCCAATTTTAAGGACAAATTGGCCTCAATTCTATATTTTTTCTAATTTTCTTTTGTTTAAAGATACCCACATTTATCTTGAATCTTTTAAATCCAAGGTTAAGATGACTTTATTGAAAAGTTTATTAAATTTTGCTTAATGAAAAAAATTGTTTCAGAGAAAGTAGTGAGTACTAAGTTCCAGTTTAGCAGCTAAATCCGAAAATAAATCTGCAAAAGCAGAATAAAATTATATCTTCGTGCTGCAAATTTTATTATAACTTGATGGGGAATGAACCAATGCCACAATCGAAAATGTTTATTTTCTGTGAAATGAATTACTAAAGAAACGTAACTTAATATAAGCGTTATTAGCGAAAGGTTTTTGAATGTATTGTAAATTGTAAATGGGTCGAATTTTATAGGTTTTAATGGTTTAACCTTGTACCAACAAGGGAAAGTTACTACCTTTTCAAAATGGAATAACTTACTCAAAATGGACTTTGGTAGTATGACCTAATACGATATATTGAAGGATATTGATTTTATGGAAAATTTGTCAAAATTTTGTTTCTATAGAACATTTTGTTAAAATTTTATTTCTATAGAAAATTTTATTTCTTTAGAAAATTTGTAAAAATTTTATTTCTAAGGAAAATTTTGTCAAAATTTTATTTCTATAGAAAATATTGTCAACATTTTATTTCTATAGAAAATATTTTTAAAATTTTATTTCTATAGAAAATTCTGTCAACATTTTATTTCTATAGAAAATTCTGTCATCATTTTATTTCTATAGAAAATTTTGTCAAAATTTTATTTCTATAGAAAATTTTGTTAAACTTATTTCTATAGAAAATTGTGTTAAACTTTTATTTCTATAGAAAATTTTGTCAAAATTTTATTTCTATAGAAAATTTTGTCAAAATTTTATTTCTATAGAAACTTTTGTCAAAATTTTATTTCTTTAGAAAATTTGTAAAAAAATTATTTCTACGGAAAATTTTGTCAATTTTTTTTTCTAAAGGAAAATTTTGTCAATTTTTTTCTAAAGGAAATGTTTGCCAATTTTTTTTTCTAAAGGAAATTTTTGTCAAAATTTTATTTCTATAGAAAATTTTCTCTAAATTTTATTTCTGCAGAAAATGTTGTCAAAATATTATTTCTATATAAAATTTTGTCAACATTTTATTTCTTTAATCATTGTTGTTGTTTTTGATTTCTGCTCAAAACCATGCAATGACTAAACTACAAGTGTAGCTTAACCAACAGAGGAAAAGTATGCTTGTCAAATTTATTTGGGCAAAGCCCTATAGACTGCAAGATGGTTGGATGTACAGCGGTTTCGGAATTACCACATTTCTCATTTTATTTCTTTAGAAAATTTTGTCAAATTTTAATTTCTATAGAAAATGTTCTCAATATTTTTATTTCTATAGAAAATTGTCTCAAAATATTATTTCAATAGAACATTTTCTCAAACTTTAATTTTTGTAGATTTTTTTCAAAATTGTATTTCTTTAGAAAATTTTATCAAAATTTTATTTCTATAGAAAATTTTATCAAAATTTTATTTCTATAGAAAATTGAGGTACCTCTTAATTGGAGTGAATCTACCATATTTGATAGAATTCTCCCAATCGTGGCAACCGTGCTCGTACTCCCAATGCTAGGGCCACATAAACCCTCAAAGAAAACGTATTGCCCTTCACCAGAAGGTGCTGGCCCTGGAAATTATAATTTTTCAGTATTGCTGGTAGGGTTAAGTCCAACTTCTAACGAAATTTCCATCTATGGCAATTTTATTTACCACAGAAAATTCAGTCATTATAACTATTAAGAAAAAAATCTCATTTCACCTTAAGCCAAACATTGGCTATCGAGTCATGGGCGTCGGTTAGTCTCCAACTTTTGAGCACGTTTCTCATCCCACTAAAACTAATTGAAAAATAGCTTACAACTGTTGTACATTTATTTGAAGTACATTTGTTTTTTTTTTTGTTAATTTTGATTTTTCGCCCATTTTATAATATTCTGTTGTTTTTGTTTGTTTCCATACTTCATATGGATAAAAGCATCGGCGTGTAATGACCACGTGCCATAACTGTAACTCTGGCTTTGAACTGGGCAAGGAAAAACTTTAATCAGCCATAAAACCAAAACCAAAGAAAAAATCTCCAACAACAAAGCTGGGACAATGCTGGTGAACTGGTTCGTTATGGAAGCCATAATTGAAAAATTGTTTTCAACACTTAACAAAACGATCTAGAAAGGCTGGACAAGAAAAAAAACTAAGGCCTACCAATGAACAGAGACAACGAAAAACTCGACTTTAATTGAGTCTGTAAACAGATCGCATGGATAGAGTCTCAGGGGATATTGTTCTGTAAAAGCACAAAGTTTCATATGCAGCAGAACGGGGGGTAGCACAGCAGCACTACAAGTTGATGGATTTTTTTGAAAACAAAATAAATCCACGAAGTTTGGCCAAGACGAATCTTAAGAATCTCCTACGAATGCAGAAAAATCATCCTGAAGAGTTGGCAATACGAATGGACAGGGGGATATAGTGGCGACCGGACATATCCCCCAACGGACATTTCGCCCAAAATGATTTTTGGGCGTTATGACCTCCAATGGGGCGGTCACATCGCCCAATTTTAGTTTGGGCTTTATGTCCTCCCTCATCGCGGTCATATGTCCCAAAAAATAGGCGGTCAAAACGCCCAATATTTTATGGGGAAAATAATGTCGGAATACAAATCAAAAACTGTCCTAAATGAAGTAGTTTTGATCCCCAATTTTGGTTAACTAAATACGTACGGTATTTAATTCAAAATACCGTAACTAGAAAGACAGTGCAGATCTCGTGGTCTATAAGAAAATTAAGGAAAAAGTGGTGCAAAACGCTCCACAAAGCCCCCAAGAACTCATATCACTATTTGCAAAATCAGAACATATGAGTGAATTCTAAATATGCGAAAGTGTGCCGGAAAAGACATTTTAGCAAACCACTATTATGGAAGCCGATTTGGCATACAGTCTCTTTGTGTTCCACCCCAGTAAATGAAATAATGAATAATATGGATGATGGAGATGCTATTGTTTTATTGATGTCCTTTTTGGGTCGTTCCATTTTATCTTATGGGTACAAGAAATTACTAATATTTACGAAGGTTACAAACGACATGTCAATATAACTGTGTTAATTTTTTAAACCAAGTTAATAAAACGAAAGATGCAAGAACTTGAGGACAAACTGAACGTGATGAATTTAAAAAAGAATTCGCGCACGCGAATCCTTTGTTAAATTCATCGCATTCAGTTCGTCCTCAAATCCTAGCAACTTTCAGTTTATTATCTTGTTCTAAACATTAAAATTGGAAAGAGATGAGATGATCGACGTGCTGCTGATGGGTACTTGAAAAAAAAATCGAGCGCGCGCGATTTATTTCAAGTACCCATCAGCAGCACGTCGATCATCTCATCTGCCTCCAAATCGCGCGCGCGAATCTTTTTTTAAATTCATCACATTCAGTTCCTCCTCACATTCTTTCAACTTTCGTTTTATTATCTTGTTCTAAACATTAAAATTGGGATGATGATCGATTTGCTGCTGATGGGTTCTTGAAATAAATCGCGCGCGCGATTTTTTTCTAAACATTAAAATCGATCATCTCATCTCGTTCCAATTTTCAGTTGAGAAGAAAATTGTCAAACATTCTGTTCCAGTCAAAAACAATTAAAACAAACGATGAAGCCAAGATATGTTAGTTTTACATCTTCTTCCAGCATATACAATAAAAGAAGGATTCGATATTTGTCAATAAGAGGCATATGTATATATTAAATATTAAAAAAAAAAAAATACTGGATAGATGAACTAATCACATATAGCTTTTGAATGATTAAAAAAAAATATATTTTGTTATTTTAAACTATTGTTTATATTCAAACGGTCATAACACCCACATTTTTTTATGGGGCTTATGACCGCGATTAGGGAGGACATAAAGCCCAAACTAAAATTGGGCGATGTGACCGCCCCAATGGAGGTCATAACGCCCAAAAATCATTTTGGGCGAAATGTCCGTTGGGGGATATGTCCGGTCGCCGGGGATATAGTTAGTTAGAATTTTATGATGACCGTGGAATTATTTCATTTGGGGAGTTTTATTGGATGAGTTCCAGAGTCTCATCTGGAGTACCTCAGCGTAGTTATTTCATACCTATTCTCATGTCAATGTTTAACATATAAATGATTTGTAACTGATTATTTGAATCGACTTAAATTTGAGGAAATGCAAACATATCCGATTCGTCAGGTCAATGGTGGCTACGCTGTAGATTTGGCCTTCGCGTTCGGAATAGTCAAAAAAGTGGACGCTGGGTTCGTGTGTTACAAACCGATTAACGTCAACAGTATACCCTCCATTCTATGGTGGCAACTAAGTAATATCCCCTCCCAAAAACACAAAAATTTCAACTTCACACTGGGATGTAATTGTAAATTATTTAAAAGCAGAAAATTAAAAACTTTTAACATGAATTTGTTGTTCCCGTCTTAAAAAGTGTTTTTCTATATAAAAAAAACTTACAGATCATTTTATATGAGGGTTTCTTCTACGGACAAGCCATTAGATGTTTGCTAGCCAGCCCTTTGACATGATTCAACAGATTTTTCATTTTTTTTCTTATGATGGGTTTAGGTTTTTTTTGTTTGCCTTCTTATCTTGCTGCACTACCACCAAACACAGCGAAATGAAAGATGATCGAATTTCCCAAAACACAATAGGAGATTAATTTGTTTGTTGTTGCAAGAAGATTACAAAACTAAGAAAAAAAAACATCGCATGAAACTTTCTAAAAAACAAACTCCATAGGGACTTGAAGCGAGAAATTTCAATTTTTACATATGAGGAAAAAAGCCCCAAACAATGTTTTCTTCAAACTTTGGAACATGTTTTACGATTAAACCTCTTGGAATTAAAAGAGCAAACATTGGAGCAGGAGGATGGAATGAGGGGAAACATTAAACATGGACACAAATGTTCTTCAAACCTTTTTCAAGAATTTTCAAACAGAGGTAGAGGTAGAGAGAATATTAGCGAGACCCTTCTAACCATTTTGGGCATTTTTCATAAACCTTTCTACATTTGATATCACGATTTTAAAATTTAAATTAATATGGTCACACTCCATTTACTATCATCGATCTAGCTGAAATGGTGGATGTGGTAGGAACAATGTATCCTTAAACTGTCGAAATTTCGACAGGAGCATATAATGTGGATTTTTGTATGCAGGCAATTTATCAAAAATGATGCAAATTTTGAAGAAGTCTACATTTACATTCTGTTTATATCATCATATCCAATATCTTGTTTCGTTGGGAACTAATATGTCCTTGTTTCCTCGAGGCCTGAAAAGTAGTTCTCCATGGTCAGGACATATTTGTGTCCACCGAATGACCGTTTCCAGTCATCAAAAAGTAAAGCAGAGACACATAGCGGGAATAGTGTTGGTGAAGCAGCGGTAGCGGTAGTCCGATGTGAGAGGACCATGGTTGCCCCTCGAGGCAAAAATAACCTACCAAAATTTGGAGAACATTGTGCCAAAAAACGACCAAACAAATAAATCTTATTTTGAAAAATTTTATTTCCATAGCAAATTTTGTCAAAATTGTATTTCTATAGACAATTTTGTAAAAATTTTATTTTATAGAAAATTTGTCAAAATTTTATTTCCATAGAAAATTTTATTTCTATAGAAAATTTTGCCAAAAATTTATTTCTATAGAAAATTTTGCCAAAAATTTATTTCTATAGAAAATTTTTAAAAAGTTTTTTTTCTTTAGAAATTTTTATTTCTATAGAAAATTTTGCCAAAATGTTGTCAAAATTTTATTTCCATAGAAAATTTTGTCAACATTTTATTTCTATAGGAAATTTTGTCAAAATTTTGTTAACATTTTATTTTTATAGAAAATTTTGTCAAAAATTTATTTCTATAGAAAATATTTTCAAAATTTTATATCCATAGAAAAATTTGTCAAAATTTTATATCTACAGAAAATTTTGTCGACATTTTACTTCTATAGAACATTTTGTCAAAATTTTATTTCTACAGAAAATTTTGTCAAAATGTTTTTTCTATAGAAAATTTTATCATAATTTATTTCCACAGAAAAATTTGTCAAAATTTAATTTCCATAGAAAAATTTGTCAAAATTTTATATCTACAGAAAATTTTGTCGACATTTTACTTCTATAGAACATTTTGTCAAAATTTTATTTCTACAGAAAATATTGTCAAAATGTTTTTTCTATAGAAAATTTTATCATCATTTATTTCCATAGAAAAATTTGTCAAAATTTAATTTCCATAGAAAAATTTGTCAAAATTTTATATCTACAGAAAATTTTGTCGACAGTTTATTTCTATAGAACATTTTGTCAAAATTTTATTTCTATAGGAAATTTTGTCAAAATTTTGTTAACATTTTATTTCTATAGAAAATTTTGTCAAAAATTTATTTCTATAGGAAATATTTTCAAAATTTTATATCCATAGAAAAATTTGTCAAAATTTTATATCTACAGAAAATTTTGTCGACTTTTTACTTCTATAGAACATTTTGTCAAAATTTTATTTCTACAGAAAATTTTGTCAAAATGTTTTTTCTATAGAAAATTTTATCATAATTTATTTCCATAGAAAAATTTGTCAAAATTTAATTTCCATAGAAAAATTTTGTTAAAATTTTATTTCTATAAAAGATTTTGTCAAACTTTTATTTCTACAGAAAATTTTGTCAAAATTTTATTTCTACAAAAAAATTTGTCAAAATTTTATTTCTATATAGAACATTTTTTCAACATTATATTTCCATAGAAAAATTTGTCAAAAATTTATTTCGGTAGAAAATTGTGTCAAAAGTTTATTTCAATAAAAAATGGAGAGGAGTATTTTTCAAAAAGACGGACGGCCGTAACATGACTGTTTATTTATTAACTCTACGATGATAGGGTAAGAACTAATAGTGGTTCTGGATTGATGGGTGGTGTAGCATAGAAGAGGTTTTTTATGCCGAAGCTCTAGAAGATCGAATAAAAATGGACGACCTATGACCCACTATCAAAAACATAGCTCCATTCATTGAGATCTCATTTATGTTTTTTCGAATTGCCTTTGTCTCTAAAAATTCGACGAATAGTGTTATTGCTCGCTCGTTGGCCTTAAGTAGGATAGAAAAATCGATTAATGTTCCCTTTCTGGGAAAAACAAAGCTAAGAAGTGTAAAATGAGCGGCTATATGGACAAAGCTTGGTTTTCGTTTCTACCCAATCTTATCTTAGATCCCAATCGCTGCATTCAATTCTTATGTTAATTATTGTCTCTTCCAGAGATTGGCCATGGGTCTTTCTTACTCTGTATTTGAGGGGTTTGCAACAGAAACCAATATTAATACTTTTTAATATGCCACTCATGTCCAATCAACAAACAAAAAGGTTGATTCTACTCCATCCTCAGTAGCTTTTGAATCTGTAGACACAGATGACTCATCATTGAAATTACGCAAAACAAAAAAAAAACGAAAGAATTAAGAGTTTAGCAAACTCCTTTTTTCTACTCTTCTTTGGTATAACAAGGAGGCGGATAGTAGAGTAGAACCAACCAGGCTAAAACAGACAGACGGACAGACACTGTCAATATCATTTGGGTTGTTGAAAGTTTATGTTTATATGCGATCAGTGATCATTTTTTGCCATTAGCATGTTTAACAAAAAACAGAAATCTTCAAAAGACTTTACAAAGTTCCAGTAGAAAACAGCAAGAGAAACAACGGCAAGAAGCATTTTCCAACTACTTCCCCCAAAAGACGGTAACAACCGATGACTACCTGCTGTCTTGATTTTATTTGTTGATGGTTTAATGCTGAGACTACTTACTAGGTTAGCACAAAAAAAAAAAAAACAAAAACATTATTGGGCTACAGATAGGCCTCGCTTAATGCAAAATCATACAGATTTTGTCCCAAATATATAATATTTTATGAGGAATGGGGAGAAAATGTTATTTCTATAGATAATTTTGTTCAAAATATATGTCTGTAGAAAATTTTGTCCAAATTTTATTTCTATAGGAAATTTTGTCAAAATTTCATATCTATAGCAAATGTTGACCAAATTTGATTTCCATAGAAGATTTTGTCAAAATTTTATTTCTATAGAAGATTTTGTCAAAATTTTATTTCTATAGAAAATGTTGTCAAAATTTTATTGCTATAGCAAATTTTGTCATAATTTTATTGCTATAGAAAATTTTGTCATAATTTTATTCCTATAACAATTTTGTGAAAATTTTATTTCTACAGAAATTTTTATCCAAATTTTATTTCCACAGAAAATTTTGTCAAAATTTTATTTTTATAGAAAATTTTGCCAAAATTTTATTTCTGTAGAAAACTTTGTCAAAATTTTATTTTTATACAAAATTTTGTCAAAATTTTATTTCCGTAGAAAATTTTGTCCTAATTTTATTTCTATAGAAAATTTTGTCCCAATTTTATTTCTATAGACAACATTGTCAAAATTTTATTTTTATACAAAATTTTATCCAAATTTTATTCTTATACCCTCCACCATAGGATGGGAGGTATCCTAACTTTGTCATTCCGTTTGTAACACATCGATATATTGCTCGAAGATCCCATAAAGTATACATATTCTGGGTCGTGGTGAAATTCTTAGTCGATCTAAGCATGTCCGTCCGTCTGTTGAAATCAACGCTAAACTTCCGAAGGCAACAAGCTATCGACTTCAAACTTGGCACAAGTAATTGTTATTGATGTAGGTCGGATGGTATTGCAAATGGGCCATATCGGACCACTTTTACGTATAGCCCCCGTATAAACCGATCCCCATATTTGGCTTGCGGAACCTCTTGGAGGAGCAAAATTCATCCGATCCGGTTGAAATTTGGTACGTGGTGTTGGTATATGGTCTCTAACAATCATGCAAAAATTTGTCTATATCGGTCTATAATTATATATAGCCCCCATATAAACCGATCCCCAGATTTGACCTACGGAGCCTCTTGGAGCAGTAAAATTCATCCGATCCGGTTGAAATTTGGTACATGGTGTTAGTATTTGGTCTCTAACAATCATGCAAAAATTGGTCCATATCGGTCCATATTTATATATAGCCCCCCATTTTAAACCGATGCCCAGATTTGACCTGCGGAGCCTCTTGCAGGAGCAAAATTAATCTCATTTGGTTGAAATTTGGTACATTGCGCTAGTATATGGTCTCTAACAACCATGCAAAAATTGGTCCATATCGGTCCATAATTATATATAGCCCCCATATAAACGGATCCCCAGATTAGACCTCCGGAGCCTCTTAGAGGAGCAAAATTCATCCGATGCGGTTGAAATTTGGTACATGGTGTTAGTGTATGGTCTCTAACAACCTGCAAAAATTGGCGCACATCGGTTCATAATTATATATAGCCCTCATATAAACCGATCCCCAGATTTGACCTCCGGAGCCTCTTAGACGAACAAAATTCATCCGATCTGGTTGAAATTTGGTACGTGGTGTTAGTATATAATCTCTAAAAATCATGCAAAAATTGGTCCGTTGCGGTTCATAATTATATGTAGCCCCCATATAAACCGATCCCCAGATTTGACTTGGGGAGCCTCTTGGAGGAGCAAAATTCATCCCATTTGGTTGAAATTTGGTACATTGCGCTAGTATATGGCCGCTAACAGCTATGCGACCGATATTGGTCCATATCGGTCTATAGTTATATATAGCCGATCGCCAATCAAACAAAAATTGGTCCATATCGCCAAAAATAAACTACCAAACATTTTTTTTATGTAGAAATTTTTGTCAAAATTTTATTACTATAGAAATTTTTATTTCTATAGAAAATTTTGTCCAAATTTTATTTCTTTAGAACATTTTATCCAATTTTTATTTCTATAGAAAATTTTGTCAAAATTTTATGCCTATAGAAAATATTCTCAAAATTTTATTTCTATAGAAAATTTTGTCAAAATTTTATTTCTATAGAAAATTTGGCAAAATTTTACTTCTATAGAAAATTTTGTCAAAATTTTATTTCTATCGAAAAATTTTCAAAATGTTGTGTCTATAGAAAATTTTATCCAAATTTTATATCAATAGAAAAGTTTGTGGAAATTTCATTTCTATACAAAATTTTGTCAAAATTTTATTTTTTTAAGAAATTTGTGCAAAGTTTATTTCTGTAGAAAATTCTGCGAAAATTCTATTTGTATAGAAAATTTTGTCAAAATTTTTTTCTATAAAAAATTCAAATAAAACTATTTAATATTGTATGTAACTCATTCATAAATGTTCCCCTGTTTATTTAAAAATTTTTGCTCATTTAAGCCCATTGAAAGGTTTTCTTCATTGCATGACTCATTCGCTTGAACGTGATTTACTTTTATTTGTGTTTGTTTGCTTTTTTCGGCGGGATCTTGAGGAAATGTTGTTGGTGTTTCTGGAATTTTGTATTGGGGTACACTGCTAGCCTTTGGTCGCCTTTGCTTTAGAGTCATTTGGATTTTTAGGGGGCTATGCAATTTTAAAAGTAACCATGTCGGCAATTCTATTCCAGCCTTAGTCGACCAAGAAAAAAAAAACACACACATGGAAAGTGTGAAGCAGGTAGTTTAGAGCTTATTCAAGATCACCAGCAATCATCATCCCAAATACAGATAGACGGACGTATTGGCAATGGACAAAGAACTGAATAGATTTTCGGAGGGCCACCAAATGCTGAAAGCACACAAAATGGGGACCATTGCAGTCAATATGAGTCATACGATGTCTCCCCTTACAGATACTATTTAAGCTTTGGTTATTTTAACGGACATTTGGATGCTAAGCCATTAAAAATCGTTACGATGATTGATTGGAAAAAAATAGTGGTAAGTTATTGAAAGATGGTTGTTGCGATAGAACACTACGCCAATCTCTCGATGACTAAGCCAAAAAAATTAACCGTCTAGAGAGCTATGGGGTAGGATGGTTGCTTGGTTGTTGCCTAATTCAATTAGGGGGCATTAATTGAAATCGCACGCCCTTTTTGAGAAGCCCTGCATTTAGCACCAATAAAACCAGTTCCATTTTCAAATATCAAGTTCTAGCTATGCCTTGGATATGTCGTGACAAAGTATTTTCCAACTCAAATTGGGTGCGTAATTTTTCCCATTCGATTGTATTTTGTCGTCGATTATTTTGTCTAATCATCGAAGCGTCATAAGTTAGAATTTCACTGAACATGGTGTTGCCATTCGAAAAACGTTGAGCCCTAGCTAAGCTGGGCTGGTTGGATTGCTCATGCGCAGACAGTTTACGTGTTTTATGCAAACGAAGTGTCAACTCATGAATACGGAAATCTCGTTAACGTTTGTCTCATTATATGCCAAAAACAAAGAAGGTGAACCACCATGACTATGACAAACAAAAAAGAAGAAGTAATTGAAGAAAAGAGAGATTAAAGAATTGCAGGCAAAGACCATGAAATGAATAGGAAAATTGATGATTTGATGACATCAAATACGAAATCCTTTTTATATTCCAAAGAGATCCTTGAATGAAGGATTTCGTATACGATCACCACCCTTCTACATCTAATACATTGTCAAAGATTATCATATTCATATATTTGCAATCAAAAACCCATAAATCGTTTTGTTTAATTCTACTTACTGTCACTCATGTAGCCCCAGTAGTCGTAGTTAAGAAAATTTTGGTCTATTAGCTTCTAGAGCTTTTTATCATAGGGAGGGAGAGTGAAATTAAAAATTCAAATTACTTTCCTATAAATCCCCCTTAAGGGTATGCTTCCAATCGTCATTTACTATTTGGGTATTTGTAAATACTGACGTAAAATGACCGTTATCGATCTAAAGAGATCACTGCTTTTTACATTGAGAGAAAAAACTTGTTAGGACCAATTTCATTGCAAACAAAAACTTTGTTAATATTACAAAGCTTTTATTATTTTTGTCTTGACTGCTATCTCCCATTTTCTTATTTCAACACTAGAAGCTTCTAATCTCAAATTTCGTCTCTTGAAGTTATATTAAAGATATCAGCGATAGGTTAATGTGGCAGCCCGATATATTTTCATACTCACTTTGGCTATTCAGTACATTGCGTTTTAGAGATAGTCTCCCGAATTGTCTTTTGCGTTACTCCCCACAGTCTTTCAATGTATCGGTTTTGCCATCTCCGGCAGTCCATTAGTGAATTCTTTCCAGACGCCACAAGAGACTACCCAATTTTGAAGAGTACCTTCCTACGTCAGATACTTGGTAGTTAGTATTGTACGTAACGTTACCCTTGAGAAGTGGAGCAAAAATATCCATTTGGTAGCTCCCAAATGCTTTTCTCAGCTCTCTACTGTAAAATGTGATCTCTTCATGTTACTCGTAAGTGACTCGAATCAGCAGTAGTTTTACGAAATTACCTCCCACCTTACTTCCTATAATTCTCCGATGATTTGGGTTTGTCTTCTCCACAGTCCAGCCTCCATTACTTTCAAATGCCTCATATCAGCAGTAGATGCCACAATTGTCTCCAATATTATTGCACATAACCTGCAGTCCGATCTTCCATTATTTTCAGACGCCCCAAATGGCTATTCACTTTTGATATATACCTTCTCAGGTCTTGCCCTTTATTGTCAAATTTCATCTGCTGAAGTTCAGTGATTCGTATCAGCGGTAGTCTTTGGAGTCCCACGTTACTCCCCATAATCCTCTGAAGCTTCGGTTTTGTCTTCTCCAACTTTCAGTTCCTACATTATTTTCAGATGGATCAGATCAGCAGTAGACTCAGGAATTGTTTCCATATTATTTGCCATAAACCTCAAAAGATTTGCCTTCTCCACCAGTCCCATTATTTTCAGATGCCGCAATTGGCTACTCAATTGTGATACCTACCTTCTTAGATCTTATTACGGTTGAGAATTTCTAAAAAGTTGCACAAAAAGTTCCATTCGCCAGCTCCAAAATTTTATTCTCATCCCCTTTGCCCTCTATTGTCAAATTTCATCTCATGAAGGTCAGTGACTCCTATCAGCAGTATTCTCCGATATTTTCTCTCCATAATCCTGTGATAATTCGGTTCTGTCTTCTTCAGCAGTCCAATCCCCTATTATTTCCAGATGCCTAATATCAGCAGTAAACTCAGGAATTGTCTTCCTATCATTCGCCATAATCCTCCGATGATATGCTTTGTCCAGCAGTCCATTCTGCCATTATTTTCAGATGCCTCATATCAGCAGTAGACGCCGGAATTATATCTCACATTATTCGTCATAATTCTTCGATGATTGGATTTTGTCTTCTCCAGCAGTCCATTCTCCCAAATGGCTATTCTCGTCTGATATGTAACTTCTTAGGTCTTGTTACGAGTGAGAATTTCTAAAAAGTTGCACAAAAAGTGTCATTCACTAGTTGCAAAATCCTATTCTTACTACCAGTAGCTTCCATTGACCATCAGCAGAGAGAGTCATGTCAGCATTAGACTCCAGAATTGTATCTCACGTCACTTCCCATAACCATTGGTAATTCGGTTTTGTCGTCTCCAGCAATCCATTCTCCCATTATTTTCAGATGCCTAATATCAGCAATAGAAGCCGGAATTGTCACCCACATTATTGACCGTAGGTGGCAGCCCAATGTATCAGGCTCACTTAGACTATTCAGTCCATTGTGATAATTATTGACCGTAACCCTATTGGCTACTTTTGATATATACCTTCCTAGGTCCAATTTTTAGTAGAGTTTTTATGGTATGCAGTCGTACCTTTGAGAATTTAAAAAAAGTGGCACAAAAGGTGTCATTCGCAATTTTCTATAGATTAAATTCATTTATATGAGTTTCTGGTATAGAATTGAGAAATCACCTTTTCAAGTTAATGTAGCTAACAAACAGTTTATCTTACTTTCATTTTAAATAACTTTTGGAAAGTTGGTGTCCCTGGGAGTAATCTGGTTTACCTGTAATAGAAAAATGTTGTTGCCTTTTTTTAGGCATCACATGTGTTCGCTTTAAAACACTATGTTATGAGAAGGAAACAAGTATATACGGCAGTAAGTTCGGCCAGGCCGAAACTTATGTACCCTCCATCATGGATTGCGTAGAAACTTCATCTAAACACTGCCATCCACAATCGAATTACTTAAGTTGCGGTAACGCTTGCCGATGGCAAGGTATCTTAAAACCTCCTAACACCATCTTCTAAATTGTATGTAAGTCCATACGTGGTATATATTAAATCAAAAAAGAGCGATCCAATACGTATATACTTCAGTTTGACAAAGTAGACATAAAATTTTGAAAAAATTTTCTACAAAAATAAAATTTTAACAAAATTTTCTATAGAAATAAAATTTTTACAAAATTTTCTATAGAAATAAAATCTTGGTAGATTATTTTTGGCTCGAGTGGCAACCATGATTATGAACCGAATAAAATTTGAACAAAATTTTCTATAGAAATAAAATTTTGACAATGATGAAAATTTTATTATGAACCGAATAAAATTTTAACAAAATTTTCTATAGAAATAAAATTTTGACAAAATTTTCTATAGAAATAAAATTTTGACAAAATTTTCTATAGAAAAAAAATTTTGGTAGACTATTTGTGGCTCTAGTGGCACCCATGATTATGAACCGATATGGACCAATTTTTGTGTGATTGGACCAATTTTGGTATGGTTGTTAGCGACCATATACTAACACCACGTTCCTAATTTGAACCGGATCGGATGAATTTTGCTCCTCCAAGAGGCTCCGGAGGTCAAATCTGGAGAACGTTTTATATGGGGGCTATATATAATTATGGACCGATATTGACCAATTCTGGCACGCTTGTTAAATATCATATACTAACACCATGTTCCAAATTACAACCGGATTGGATGAAATTTGCTTCTCTTGGAGACTTCGCAAGCCAAATCTGGGGTTTATATGGGGGCTATATATAATTATGAACCGATTTGGACCAATTTTTGCATGGTTGTTAGAGACCATATACCAATATCATGTACCAAATTTCAGGCGGATCGGATGAAATTTGCTTCTCTTTGAGGCTCCGGAACCCAAATCTGGGGATCGGTTTATATGGGCGCTATATATAATTATGGACCGATGTGGACCAATTTTTGCACGGTTGTTAGAGACCATATACCAACACCATGTACCAAATTTCAGCCGGATCGGATGCAATTTGCTTCTCTTTGAGGCTCCGCAAGCCAAATCTGGGCATCGGTTTATATGGGGGCTATATATAATTATAAACCGATGTGGACCAATTTTTGCATGGTTGTTAGAGACCATATACCAACACCATGTACCAAATTTCAGCCGGATCGGATGAAATTTGCTTCTCTTTTAGGCTCCGCAAGCCAAATCTGGGGGTCGGTTTATATGGGGGCTATATATAATTATGAACCGATGTGGACCAATTTTTGCATGGTTGTTAGAGACCATATACCAACACCATGTACCAAATTTCAGCCGGATCGGATGAAATATGCTTCTGTTAGAGGCTCCACAAGCCAAATCTGAGGGTCCCTTTATATGGGGGCTATATGTAAAAGTGGACCGATATGGCCCATTTTCAATACCATCCGACCTACGATAACAACTACTTGTGCCAAGTTTCAAGTCGATTACTGTATCGACTATAAGCAGGAGGTCGCATATTTATGAGTTTAAGATTGAATCGGGCAGCAGTCATTGATAAAAAGCTCTGCACCCAGATAAGGAATATGATCACAACTAAATAAAGCGATTTATTTGAAGCTTTGCAGAAGATTAGTAGCTTTCATATATGCTTTATATTTTCTTTCAGTGTACTTGTCAACCATTGTTTGTTTCTGCTACCTTTCAGCTTATTCAGCTGAAGTCTTTGGTGTTGTTATGGCTTTTTAATATGCTGATGCCTCTTTTCTAAATAGATACGATTTACGCGTCGCTCTAAAACTCATTAACTTTTGTGAAAAACATCAATCATTAACGAGTATTAACTACCAGTTTTTCTGAGCATATTTATGAATAAATTAGAATTGGAATGAGGATGGAAATGAAAATGGGGCATTTGGCTGGGCATGTGTGCGTAATGGCAACACGTTTTGCGAATAATGGATAAAGTGCAAAATTAAATATTTGCCAATAAGGATTTTATTTATTTTCTATTTATAAATGCAGTGAAGAAAATACAAAACTCGTTGGGTCTCTTTGATTGGTTAAAGTAATTATGTTTTCCTTTTAAGATTAAGTTGTTCAACACAGACCATGAGTCTCGATGCAATGAGAAAATTATTATACCACCATCGTATTGTAGAGAAATTTTGACAAAATTTTCTATAGAAATAAGATTTTGATAAAATTTTCTATATAATAATATAACTTCTTTAACAGAAATAAAATTTTTAAAAAATTTTCAATAGAAATAAAATTTTGACATTTTTTCTATAGAAAAAAATTACAAAATTTTCTATGGAAATAACATAAAATTTTGACAAAGATTTCTATAGAAATACAATTTTGACATAATTTTTATACCTTAAACCACATAGTGGTCAGAGTATAATAAGTTTAATCGGCCAAAAAATGTGCCTACCAGAAATATTGATTTTAGACCCCATAAAATATATACCGATCGACTCAGAATCACTTCCTGAGTCGATCTAGCGCTTGGTGTCCGTCCGTCTGTCCATGTATTTGTTGTTCACAGGATTCCGGTCGCAATTATTAACCGATTTTGATGAAATTTGGTACAGGGAGTTTGTTGGGCACAAGGACGAACGCTATTGAACGTTATAATTTGGAAGAAATCGTATCAAATTTAGATATAGCTCCCATATATATGTATCGCCCGATTTCGACAAATGGGTTCACGTTGTGCGTTTTTTTCAAACGAATCGTCACCAAATTTGGCAAAAGGTAATCTTTTCCATCGCCCTTCAAGTCTGCAAAATTTCATCCAAATCGGTTCAGATTTAGATATAGCTCTCATATATATGTATCGCCCGATTTTCCCAAATTTGGCCACAAAACCTTTATTTATCAACCGATCTTACTCAAAGTTGGCTAAATATAATCTTCTATAGCACTAACTATATGTGCAAAAAATCATCGAAATCGGTTCAGTTTTAGATATAGCTCCCATATATATGTATAGCCCGATTTTCCCAAATTTGGCCATAGAACCCTTATTTATTAACCGATCTTACTAAAATTTGGCTAGATCCAGTCTTGTATAGTACTAACTATATGTGCAAAAATTTAATCGAAATCGGTTCACATGTAGATATAGCTCCCATATATGTATCACCCGATTTTGAAAAATTCGCCCCTAATAACCTTATGTTTGACCATACAGGCCTCATTTCTTAACTGATCTTACTCAAATCTTGCACAAGGTAACCTTTTGTGGTATTAATCAAACCAGCAAAATATTATGCAAATTGGTTCAGATTTAGATATAGCTTCCATATAAAGGGTGATTCTTTTGAGGTTAGGATTTTCATGCATTAGTATTTGACAGATCATGTGGGATTTCAGACATGGTGTCAAAGAGAAAGATGCTCAGTATGCTTTGACATTTCATCATGAATAGACTTACGATCTGCCACAACGTCGAATTTTCAGTGAATGGGCCCTAGAAAAGTTGGCAGAAAATCCGCTTTTTTATCGACAAATTTTGTTCAGCGATGAGGCTCATTTCTGGTTGAATGGCTACGTAAATAAGCAAAATTGCCGCATTTGGAGTGAAGAGCAACCAGAAGCCGTTCAAGAACTGCCCATGCATCCCGAAAAATGCACTGTTTGGTGTGGTTTGTACGCTGGTGGAATCATTGGACCGTATTTTTTCAAAGATGCTGTTGGACGCAACGTTACGGTGAATGGCGATCGCTATCGTTCGATGCTAACAAACTTTTTGTTGCCAAAAATGGAAGAACTGAACTTGGTTGACATGTGGTTTCAACAAGATGGCGCTACATGCCACACAGCTCGCGATTCTATGGCCATTTTGAGGGAAAACTTCGGAGAACAATTCATCTCAAGAAATGGACCGGTAAGTTGGCCACCAAGATCATGCGATTTGACGCCTTTAGACTATTTTTTGTGGGGCTACGTCAAGTCTAAAGTCTACAGAAATAAGCCAGCAACTATTCCAGCTTTGGAAGACAACATTTCCGAAGAAATTCGGGCTATTCCGGCCGAAATGCTCGAAAAAGTTGCCCAAAATTGGACTTTCCGAATGGACCACCTAAGACGCAGCCGCGGTCAACATTTAAATGAAATTATCTTCAAAAAGTAAATGTCATGGACCAATCTAACGTTTCAAATAAAGAACCGATGAGATTTTGCAAACTTTATGCGTTTTTTTTTTAAAAAAAGTTATCAAGCTCTTAACAAATCACCCTTTATATGTATCGCTCGATTTTCCCAAATTTGGCCATAGTACTCTTATTTATTAACCAATGTTACTCAAATTTCGAATTTTGATGTACTAGCCGATCGTACTTATACGTACTTGTAGCTCTTACATAAGAATATTGCTCGATTTTTACAAATTTGTATTTATTACCCACACTAATTTAACGATTTTCTCTTTTTTTAATAATGGGCTCAATATTAGTGGCATACTAACTCCGTAGGCGCAATATCAACACAGCCAGTGTTGCTAGAAGTAGGGGAAATTCCCTATATGTAGGGTTTTTCTAATATTTAGCGTCTTGTAGGGACGTAGGGCCACAATGTAGGACATTTTCACTCAACACAATTTGTAATAATTTTTACATTTTGGTGGCTCTAGAGGAGGAAATTAGAAGCCGGCAAGGTTTGATCTTTAACAATGTGTGGTAAACTTTATTCCTGTAGAAAATTTTGTCAGCATTTTATTTCTATAGAACATTTTGTCAAAATTGTATTTCTATAGAAATTTTTTTTCAAAATATTATTTCTATAAACAATTTTCTCAAAATTTTATTTCTGTGGAATTTTTTCTCAAAATTTTATTTCTATAGAATTTATTGTCAAAATTTTATTTCTATAGAAAAATTTCTCACAAAAATTTGTTTATAGAAACTTTTTCCAAAATTGTATTTTATAGAGATTTAACAAAAAAGATTACTAATTGGGGTAGAATTCTACCAACTGTGGCAACCGTGGTGGTAATACAAATTTATATTCTAAGTTATATACGTTGCATATTCATGTTTTAAGATAATAAAGTACTTAGAACCATTTTTGTTTTTTACAATTTTTTAAATTTAACGAAAAATATAGTAGGGAAAATTGTTTGGGAATGTATGGGAAAGTAGGGAACTTTTTTTGTCCTTGTAGGGTAAACCGAACATTTTCCGTGGCAACATTGACTATGAGCTGTAGTCAGATTGACACAAAGCACCCATAGACATGTACCCCTTAATTTTCTTAAATATGCAACTGCGGTTTATTTCCCAGACCTATATGTTACCCCACAGATGCTTATGATTACTAATTCTGTGATGGTGGTTTAGGGTATGATATAGTCGGCCCCGCCCGACTTTCTACTTTACTTACTTGTTTTTTATAGAAATAAGATTTTGACTAAATTTTCTATAGAAATAAAATTTTGACATAATTTTTTCTATAGAAATAAGATTTTGACAAAATTTTCTATAGAAATAAACTTTTGACAAAATATTCTATAGCAATAAAATTTGGACAAAATTTTCTATAGAAATAAAATTTTGACAAAATTTTCCATCGAAATAAAATTTTGACAAAATATTCTCTAGAAATAAAATTTTGCCAAAATATTCTATAAAAATAAAATTTTGACAAAATTTTCTATAGAAATAAAATTTTGCAAAATATTTTTTTTAGTTTTTTGACTATCGTGATTATAATCCCCATAAACATACCTTTATGTATTCTATAGAACTAAGTATTGGTCTTAAAAATATCCGTTAAATTCAAATATATTATTGGGTCGCCAAAAAAACAAACTTCATGAAAACAACAAAAACAAGTTTTCCCCCTCAACATAATCGTTTCTTGTTTAATTTATAATGACTTGCGTTGTGTTTTGAACGAACGGACGGACGGACGGAGGAACCAATACGAAAATCAAAATCAAAAAATAAAATTGAAATGAATTTCGAGTATGAATATTCGAGACAACATTATTAAAAACAACACCTGCATGATTTTTGTTGCTCTTACCAACCAAAAAAATAAAACTATGATAGACCAACGCCAACACCAACAACAGCAGTATATGCGGTGGCGATAACCACAGGCTAAATACAACAACGAAAAACTGCATCTAGCTAAGGATAGATACCAATAACAACAAACATGGGTTAAGCCAAATTACAACAACACCTTGCTTATGAAGCCGAGCCAAAGTCAATCCAATCGATTGATAACCCCCTTCCCCCTCTATTGAGCTGCACAAAAAAAAACAAAATATTCCACAACAACAGAGACTTAATAATCAAGCCAAAGACAAACGGACAAATGGATTTGGATGTCTGGACGGATGGACAGACAGACAGACAGAAAAGTGTATAGAATAAGTGGAGCCAAAACAAAAGCCACAAAAATCCACTACGAACACTTGTCGACAGAGACCAACACAGACAATAAAACTAACGTAAGCCTGGCAGAATGACCGACAGGCTAATAGATGGGACTGGCTGACGGACAAATTGATAATATTCAAAATTTTCCACACAATAAAAAACGCAACAACAACAAATTTAGACCCTACAAACGGACGGACATCAGAAGCAACAACATCTTCCTTATAACACAATTAGAAGTTTCGATACCGAGGGTATATGAATGCCAAATCCTTTTAAAAATGGATTTCTAAACAAAAACGTTTCATCCCACTTTTGAGATTTCAACTAGCAACCCTTAAGTGTTCGCTCCAAATGATCGACATTTTCTAAGTCTTGTTCGTTTGCCTGTCGCCAGCATTAATTTGTTTTTGAAAATTTTCGAAAACGTCATTTTGTTTAATTTTTTTCCCTCTATCGAAGATGAGTAGACTTTTATTTCCAAGAAATTTAAAACTTTTGCTCTTCCCCATAAGAACCCGAACAACAACAACACTAAATGACGCTGAAAGAAGGCACCATGGAATCTTTTTCTTACTTGCCTGTATTGCCATTATAAATCATATGGATGATAGTAACATTTCAGCTGTGGAGTGAATAAAGGGAAATTTCAACCCTAATAGAATAATGGAAAGACTCTGATAAATAGAGGAGTTTGGAGGAGAGTAAACGAATAAATTAAGGTCTAACACAACAGGTATCGATATGATCACTTAGTGCAAAATCATTTCACGTTTATGTCTAAAAGCAATCGATACACTCGAAGAAATATGTGAATTCAAACGGGATTTTTTTTAAATCTACACCTCAAGCTGACCACGGTGTCTATATGAAAATTTGATTACCACACCACAGCTAAAAAGGGGACACCTGTAGATGCATATATCGTTTGACTCGTAGAGACCACATCAGTCGATTAAGACATAGATATCCGTCCGACTTTTATAGCGTTTTCTTCTATCACACTATGTCAAAATATTATTTCTATAGAAAATTTTGTCAACATCTTAATTCTATACGAAATTTTGTCAATTTATTTTCAATATAAATCTTTTGTCTAAATTCTATTTCTACGAGTATAGAAAATTTTGTCAAAATTTTATCTCATAGATAATTTTGCCCAAATTTTTTTTCTATAGAAAATTTTGTCAAAATTTTTTCGTATAGAAAATTTTGTCAAAATTTTATTTCTATAGAAAATTTTGTCCAATTTTTATTTCTATAGAAAATTTTTTCAAAATTTTATTTCTATAGAAAATTTTGTCAAAGTTTTATTTCTGTAGAGAATTTTGTTAAACTTTTATGTCTATAGAAAATTTTGTCCAAATTTTAATTCTATAGAAAATTTTGTCCAAATTTTAGTTTTGTAGAGACTTTTGTCAACATTTTATTTCTATAGAAAATTTAGTCTACATATTATTTCTATAGAAAATGTTGAAAAAATTTTTATTTTATAAAAAATTTTGTAAAAATTTTATTTCTATAGAAAAATTTGTCAAAATTTTATTTCTATAGAAAATTTTGTCGACATTTTATTTCTATAGAAAATTTTGTCCAATTTTTATTTCTATAGAAAATTTTGTCAAAATCTTATTTCTATAGAAAATTTTGTCAAAGTTTTATTTCTGTAGAAAGTTAAACTTTTATTCTATAGAAAATTTTGACCAAATTTTAATTCTATAGAAAATTTTGTCCAAATTTTAGTTTTGTAGAGACTTTTGTCAACATTTTATTTCTATAGAAAATTTAGTCAACATATTATTTCTATAGAAAATGTTGTAAAAATTTTAATTTTATAAAAAAATTTGTAAAAATTTTAATTTTATAAAAAATTTTGTAAAAATTTTATTTCTATAGAAAATTTTGTCAAAATTTTATTTATACAGAAAATTTTGTCAAAACTTTATTTCTATAACAAAATTTTGTCAAAGTTTTATTTCTATAGAAAATTTTGTCAAAATTTTATTTCTATAACAAAATTTTGTCAAAGTTTTATTTCTATAGAAAATTTTGTTAAACTTTTATGTCTATAGAAAATTTTGTAAAAATTTTAATTTTGTAAAAAATTTTGTCACAGTTTCATTTCTATAGAAAATTTTGTCAAAATTTTATTTTTATAGAAAATTTTGTCAAATCCATTAACTATGACTTTATTATTTTCTCTATATCTTGCCTCAAAACCAAAAAATAGCAACTGTAATAAAATTTATATTGCAACAGCTTTATTCTATTGAAGTCTTGCGAAAACTCCCGAACAATTTTGTTTGGCGCATTTACGTAGATTCAAGCAAGCAAATTTGCCGCACACGTCAGACAACTTCAATTTCAAAAATATTATTTTTCTTAAAAATTGTTTAGCACCTTTTTGTTGTTTGCTACAAAAGATCTCCTAAAAGAAAAAACACCAAAATATTGAAAACCAGCAACATCGTATTGAACATGCCAAGGTTGTCAACTTCTTGCAAATGTTGCATGAAATGTTCGCAACGAATTGACTGACTGACCACTAATTATTAGGCATGTAGATGGCGCTCTCTAGCGCAGGTATGTTTACAAGACATAACACACCGAGCAACTAAAAACATCAACAATACTGGAAACAACAAGACCAACATCAATAAACACTCCAACAGCTATTAAAACGCAACGAGCCCCCTGAATTAAATTGAATAATTGAAGAATAACAACAACTGCTACAACTACTACTACTACATCACCAACTATATTTGATTCTCATAAATGGGCTGTGAGTAAACTCTAATTTAGCGGCACGCTAAAAAATTCATATGACCAATTTCCAACAATGTTTACCAAAAAAATTTTAAAAAATACCAAAATTTTAATGATTTTAAGTGCAAAACATAAATTCATAGAATATGACTGAATATGGTAAAAAAATAAAAATTAAAATCAAAACTGTAGAATAGACACCTGGCTCATGAGCAAGTTTTTTACCACACTGAAAAAACAGTGAACCCTTTTTCATTGCAAAATGAACTAAACTGTAGTAATATTGACCATGATTTAGCCCTTAAGATTTTTTTCAACTTGTCTAGTTTATAATTTTCTTAAATTTTAGTTCATCTATAACATTGTAGTTTAGTTCATTTTTACAACACCATAAGATTTATATACCCCTACCAAGTTAAAAAGTCAGTATTGTTTTGGTTTACTTGTTTATTTTGTGGGAAACCCGATAATAAAAATTGGTTAACAGTCTCTTTAAAATGTCGACGACTAAACTATTTTTAAATCAATCATTCCACAGTACAGAGAAATTAAATAATTAAAGGAACAACAAACCGTTTTACTATTATGAAAATTTTCATACATTAAAATTAAACTTTCTTTAAGCAAAAGTACTTTATTATAAAAACTTATGATGAAACTTCTTAATACAATGTTTTTTGTGAATAAAAATTACGACCACGTGGAACAGAGAGTAGTTCATTTGAACCCGCTGTTTGGACATTTTGACTTATCCTTGTTTTATTCATCGTAGGTAGTTTTTTCACATATCTTGCTGGAAAAAATGGAAACAAAAATGAAAATTGTTAAAAATTAACACCATGTAATGAAATATAATTTTTAATTCTTCATTTTAGCTTGTAACTTACCATACACTGAAAAAACAGTGAACCCACCAGGAAAGATAACTTTCGATTAATTTTAGAAAATTTGGAACTTTTTTAGAAAATTTTAACTAAACGGTATTACAAGCGCTGGCATCACTCCGATATGGCAAAAATAAGTAAATATTTTTCGACAAATTCAAGAAAATTTATTAGACATAACTAAATTTTTTCAGTAGTTAAAGAAAATTTTGTAGTTTTAAGAGAAATCTTGGAGTTCAAAATTGCAAGAATGTCTTTAGTGACATACGAAGTTCATGATGGACACATTTTTTGTAAAATTTACAAATTTAAAGAAATAATGAACTATTTTGTAAGAAATACGAAATTAGGAAATCTTTATGCTTTATTTGTGTATAACTTTTTCCCGTTTTTTAGTTCATTTAACTAACATACGCAAAAAATTATTTGATTAAAATAAACTTTTTCCAAACATAATGATTCTATGAACTAATATAAAGTTAATATGGCTTTAGTGAAATAGAGAGTTCACTTTTTTTTGAGTGTATTTGGGGCATTTTATCAAATGGTGTAAAGAATTCAACTTTTCTTTGGAAAACGTATCACATAAAATTTGTACCTGAAACAATTAGAGAAATAATGAGGTATTCTAAATAAACTCATAAAACTGTGTTGTTATCGATGTGAAGGATATAATAAAATTAATATTCTAGTTGAAAGAAAGACAAAGTTTGAATATAAAACTTACCAATTCTCTATTAAATTAATATAAAAAGTTGTCCAAATTTATTTGGGTTACTCTGAAATTAAATATTTATTTTTTACATTAATTAAAATTATTAAATAGGTTTCCAAAAAATCTAATGAAAAAAGTAATAATATGCATAAAAATATTATGGTTAACCCTAGACAGTCATCATTCGTCAAAATGACGACACGTAATTTCATTTTCGATTTAAAATGCATTTTAGTCTATTGGGAAATGGTAAATTTAAGTTATAGTAATTCGACCGTTTTATGAGTTTTTGTTTTATACTAATTAAAACCAAATTGAATAAGAAAATAAATTCAAGTTTTGTTAACTTTTTCGCTCACGATGAAAATTATAGAGTCTTGAAATGAGCCGTAGTCAAAATGAGGAAGGACGACGTTAATGTACAAAAAATAAGGATGACTTTACAAAGTTAAAAGAAAGTTAAAGAATCCTTACCAATTCACTATTAAATTACAGGCAAAGGAGTACTAAAAATTTGTCCAAATGTTTAAGGGGTAATTCTGAAATTAAATATTTGTTTTTACATTAAAAATATTACATTGGTTTCCAAAAAATTTGATTAAATAAATACTAAAATAAGGCATTAAAAACCTGTAATTTTGATGATAAAAAGGTCACAAAAACGTAAATATTCTAGTTAAAATAAAGCCAATTTTTAAAAGAAAACTTACCAATTCTCTATTTTTTATTTGTTCGAATCCATCTGGAGTTGCTCTGAAATTAAATATTGTTTTTACAACAAAGAAAAACATTAAACTGGTTTCCAAAAAAATTAATTAAGAAATAATAATATACATAAAAAATATTATTTTTAAAAGAAAGTCATATTAAAAAAATACTTACCAATTTATGAATAAACTATACGCTGAGATATAACAAAAATTTTCCAAATTCATCTGGAATTGAATATTAATTTTTTACATAGAATAATACAAATTTCAATACACTTTCAATTTCAACATATTTTCCTAAATATTCGTAATAACTTTTTTCTAAACTACCGATAAAATATTAATAACTTTCATTTAAAAGGTTTAATAAACAAACACCAATATATGTCTCAAAAATCCAAAATATTCCATGCCTTTGTTGCATACCTACTTAAAAGATGCAACAGCCCACGCCAACGCCAACTATACAACTGAAGCATGCCAAACAAAACCAAGCAAAGCCAAAACATTCCTACAACAACAAAAACACACGTGCCTTTATTGAAAACAACACCTCATCCAGCCAAATAAACCATCCACGAATAACAAACACACACACACAAACAACTAAATGGACAAAAATAAAAACAACCCCACGCTCATGTATACACAACAAAACTCAAGTAACATCATCTTTACATTAATCACATTCCACTATGCCGATAAAGATCTCTGTACTATGCATTAGTTCATCGCATCTGCTGACAATTTACTCTAAGAATAATATTCGTAAAGGCACACCAGTTTACGAACAATGAAACGTTTAACTTAAAATTTGCAAAATTTTCAAGAAATGTTATCTACCATTTTTGACGAAAATGTCTATTAATTTAATTACATGTGAACTAAAAATATTTCATTGGGTAATTTTTTACCAACAATTATTAACTATAGGAATTGTCAGTAAGAAATTGCTATCCACTTTCAAGTTCATTTTTCGTACAAAAATATTTTCTCATACAAAAAAATCTTATAGTAAATTGCACTTATTATTTACAAAATACTTTACATTTCACAAGTAGTTTTATAGCATGACAAACGAATTTTTAATTACCAGTTAAGAAATTTTTTAAGGAAATTTCCATCGTATTTTGTAGGCCATGAACTAAACGATAGCTACTTAGAATTTGTAAAATTTCCTTCCGAGTAGTTAATTTTCGTTGAATTATTTTATTGTAAAAATTTTCTTAAATTTACGAGACACTTTTTTTCTGTGCAGAATTCAAATTTTGACAAAATTTTCTATAGAAATAAAATTTTGACAAAATTTTGTATAGAAATAAAAAACAAAACTTTCTATAGAAATAAAATGTTGACAAAATTATCTACAGAAATCAAATTTTGACAAAATTGTCTATAGAAATAAAATTTGTTAAAATTTTTTATAAAAATAAAAATTTTAGAACATTTTCTATAGAAATAAAAATTTGAGAAAATTTTCTATAGAAATAAAATGTTGACAAAATTTTCTATAGAAATAAAATTTTGACAGAATTTTCTATAGAAATAAAATTTGTTAAAATTTTTTATAGAAATAAAAATTTGAGAAAATTTTCTATAGAAATAACATTTTGACAAAATTTTCTATAGAAATAAAATTTTAACAAAAATTTCTATAGAAATAAAATGTTGACAAAATTTTCTACAGAAATCAAATTTTGACAAAATTTTCTACAGAAATAATATTTTGACAAAAATTTCTATAGAAATAAAATGTAGACAAAATTTTCAATAGAAATAAAATTTATTAAAATTTTTTATAGAAATAAAATTTATTAAAATTTTCTATAGAAATAAAATTTTGAGAACATTTTCTATAGAAATAAAATTTTGAGAAAATTTTCTATAGAAATAAAATTTTGACAGAATTTTCTATAGAAACAAAATGTTAACAAAAATTTCCTTAGAAATAAAATTTTAACAAAAATTTCCATAAAAATAAAATTTTGACAACATTTTCTGCAGAAATCAAATTTTGACAAAATTTTCGATGGAAACAAAAATTTTGAGAAAATTTTCTGTACAAATAAAATTTTGACAAAATTTTCTATACAAATAAAACTGACAAAATTTTCTACAGTAATAATATCTTGACAAAAAATTCTATAGAAATGTTTGTAGAAATAAAATGTAGACAAAATTTTCAATAGAAATTTAAATTTATTAACTTTTTTTATAGAAATAAAATTTTTGAGAAAATTTTCTATAGAAATAAAATTTTGAGAAAATTTTCTATGGAAATAAAATTTTGACAAAATTTTCAATAGAAATAAAATGTTGACAAAAATTTCCTTAGAAATAAAATATTAACAAAAATTTCCTTAGAAATAAAATTTTAACAAAAACTTCTAAAGAAATAAAATTTTTACAAAATTTTATACAGGAATCAAATTGTGGCAAAATTTTCTATAGAAACAAAAATTTTGAGAAAATTTTCTATACAAATGAAATTTTGACAAAATTTGCTATAGAAATAAAATTTTGAATAAAAATTTCTATAGAAATATTTGTAGAAATAAAATGTAGACAAAATTTTCAATAGAAATAAAATTTATTAACTTTTTTTTTAGAAATAAAATTTTGAGAAAATTTTCTATAGAAATAAAATTTTGGCAAAATTTTCAATAGAAATAAAATGTTGACAAAAATTTCCTTAGAAATAAAATATTAACAAAAATTTCCTTAGAAATAAAATTTTAACAAAAACTTCTAAAGAAATAAAATTTTTACAAAATTTTCTACAGGAATCAAATTGTGGCAAAATTTTCTATAGAAACAAAAATTTTGAGAAAATTTTCTATACAAATGAAATTTTGACAAAATTTGCTATAGAAATAAAATTTTGAATAAAAATTTCTATAGAAATGTTTGTAGAAATAAAATGTAGACAAAATTTTCAATAGAAATAAAATTTATTAACTTTTTTTTTAGAAATAAAATTTTGAGAAAATTTTCTATGGAAATAAAATTTTGACAAAATTTTCAATAGAAATAAAATGTTGACAAAAATTTCCTTAGAAATAAAATACTAACAAAAATTTCCTTAGAAATAAAATACTAAAAAAAATTTCATTAGAAATAAAATTTTGAAATAAATTTCTATACAAACAAAATTGTGACAAAATTTTCTATAGAAATATAAATTTGACAAAATGTTACTATAAAAATAATATTTTGACAATTGTTCAATAGAAATAAAATTTTTACAATATTTTCTATAGCAATAAAATTTTGACAAAGTTTTCTATAGGAATAATATTTTGACTAAATTTCTTATAGAAATATAATTTTGACAAAAAGTCGATTAAAAACTTCAAAATAAGATTTTTTAGATTTGGTTGATTTTTGGTAAAATTTTGGCAGATTAGTTTTGGTACGAGTAGCAACCGTAGTTATGTAGTTACAGTGAATAACGGTTTATTTTATGAGGAACGAAATGTTAGGCAAAGTTTTCTTTTGTCCCATAAATATTTTCATTAATTTTCCGGGTTTATTTACTCTTAAATAAAATAGATAGATAAAGAAAAAGGGAGAATTTCGTTTTGCTAAAACTTTGTTCAGGAGGAAAGAATTGTTTCTTTTGGGTGTATGGTCCCATATAAAGCAATTTTTGCATCAATACTAAAGGGCATACATAGGCATCCCGTACCCCATTCATTCGTATTATATGAATATTTATATATTTATGGTATTTATTTCCTTTACTTTATTTGTTGTTATTATTAATTTTGAAATAGCCCACAAACAATTTGAGGCACATGTCATTGTCTACTGGGAAAACGGTAGTGTTCCACAGTGCCTAAGTATTGGCTTCTTGTCACCGCCGCCATATTATAGTTGGAAAACACATATGAGGTAAGAAAACAAGATATGTACCAGAAAAATTTGCCCGCACAGACGGACACAACATGTGTGGACCTCATGCAATTTTCATGTTTATTGCTCGCTATGAGACTAGCATATGAATTCTAGTAGACGCCGTGGTATCGCTTCCAAAGCTTCCAGCGATAATTAACAATTCATTAATAGTTTGTTTTTTTTGTTTTTTTAGCAGTTTTTTGTTTTAATAATTGACCGAATTTTTTGACTGTCAGATTGTCTGATGGCTATGACAGAATTTCTATAGAAATATTTGTAGAAATAAAATGTAGACAAAATTTTCAATAGAAATAAAATTTATTAACTTTTTTTTTAGAAATAAAATTTTGAGAAAATTTTCTATAGAAATAAAATTTTGGCAAAATTTTCAATAGAAATAAAATGTTGACAAAAATTTCCTTAGAAATAAAATATTAACAAAAATTTCCTTAGAAATAAAATTTTAACAAAAACTTCTAAAGAAATAAAATTTTTACAAAATTTTCTACAGGAATCAAATTGTGGCAAAATTTTCTATAGAAACAAAAATTTTGAGAAAATTTTCTATACAAATGAAATTTTGACAAAATTTGCTATAGAAATAAAATTTTGAATAAAAATTTCTATAGAAATGTTTGTAGAAATAAAATGTAGACAAAATTTTCAATAGAAATAAAATTTATTAACTTTTTTTTTAGAAATAAAATTTTGAGAAAATTTTCTATGGAAATAAAATTTTGACAAAATTTTCAATAGAAATAAAATGTTGACAAAAATTTCCTTAGAAATAAAATACTAACAAAAATTTCCTTAGAAATAAAATACTAAAAAAAATTTCATTAGAAATAAAATTTTGAAATAAATTTCTATACAAACAAAATTGTGACAAAATTTTCTATAGAAATATAAATTTGACAAAATGTTACTATAAAAATAATATTTTGACAATTGTTCAATAGAAATAAAATTTTTACAATATTTTCTATAGCAATAAAATTTTGACAAAGTTTTCTATAGGAATAATATTTTGACTAAATTTCTTATAGAAATATAATTTTGACAAAAAGTCGATTAAAAACTTCAAAATAAGATTTTTTAGATTTGGTTGATTTTTGGTAAAATTTTGGCAGATTAGTTTTGGTACGAGTAGCAACCGTAGTTATGTAGTTACAGTGAATAACGGTTTATTTTATGAGGAACGAAATGTTAGGCAAAGTTTTCTTTTGTCCCATAAATATTTTCATTAATTTTCCGGGTTTATTTACTCTTAAATAAAATAGATAGATAAAGAAAAAGGGAGAATTTCGTTTTGCTAAAACTTTGTTCAGGAGGAAAGAATTGTTTCTTTTGGGTGTATGGTCCCATATAAAGCAATTTTTGCATCAATACTAAAGGGCATACATAGGCATCCCGTACCCCATTCATTCGTATTATATGAATATTTATATATTTATGGTATTTATTTCCTTTACTTTATTTGTTGTTATTATTAATTTTGAAATAGCCCACAAACAATTTGAGGCACATGTCATTGTCTACTGGGAAAACGGTAGTGTTCCACAGTGCCTAAGTATTGGCTTCTTGTCACCGCCGCCATATTATAGTTGGAAAACACATATGAGGTAAGAAAACAAGATATGTACCAGAAAAATTTGCCCGCACAGACGGACACAACATGTGTGGACCTCATGCAATTTTCATGTTTATTGCTCGCTATGAGACTAGCATATGAATTCTAGTAGACGCCGTGGTATCGCTTCCAAAGCTTCCAGCGATAATTAACAATTCATTAATAGTTTGTTTTTTTTGTTTTTTTAGCAGTTTTTTGTTTTAATAATTGACCGAATTTTTTGACTGTCAGATTGTCTGATGGCTATGACAGAATACATGAGGAGGAGAGCTTTACGGCTCTAGCAGAGGAAAATGCAATTGAGCAGTGTTTTGAGCCAATTTCAATAGACTTGAATTGAAAATTACTTTGCTGTGTCCAGTTGAATGTGATCGGGGATTATAATAAATTGGAAAAATGTCTTTTTCATTAGAGACAACAACGTCAACACTTCTTGATTACTCTCATGACACTCGAGGGTCGTTAAATGAAATCGGCTTAAGATTGACTTAGATTTTCGATTTATTTCAGAAGAAAATCACTTTGGGGTCTCCATATGAGCAAAGACTAGGTTAGTTATTATTATTGTGTTTTCTTTAAATTTGGACTAATTAAAAACCCCAGCATGTGTTCTTACACTCAAAGAAAAAAATACTTTCCCCATGAAGGGAAGTTTAGATAAACCCTATTCTTTAAAGCTTTTTTCTTAATAGCATATATTTGAATTTATGACAAGTGACAAGGTTGCTTCTAATCTTTTAAGAAAACTTTGTATAAAATTTCCTTCCTCAGAAAAGAAAACTCTTCCAAAGAATATTTGTTTCTGTTATAACGAAAAATTAAAAAAAAAATCTTTAAAATTAAATATGGTTTATTATTTAAGAAATAAATGAAAATTATAACTAGTACTTGCATAATACTAAGGAACTCATTTAACTTAATTTACTTCAGTTGCATGTTAGCATGAGAGCGAAATGGGCGATTTATTTATTTATAGTTATATATAATATAATTTTTAATATCATAATTATCATATTTTTTTATAAATAAAATGTAATTAAATTAAATTTATTTTTATTTTTTTTTTTGTATTTAAACGCCATACACACTTCACATATTTTTATTTATTTTTTCTTTTTATATATTTTTTCTTCATGTGTATTAATTCCATTATATGTTGTTGTTTATGTTCTTCATCAAAGTTCATTCAATTGTCATGTCAACCAGTGCCCATGGACATTTATTCATTCGTGCATTTGTTGCTGCTGTCGCATTCAGAATTGCCAAGTGGCAGTTTTCAGTGCAACATTTTCCAAGTCAAATGCAATTGTGGCAAATTGGCAAATGCAATTTTTCATTGGAACTTTTCATTTGTGACTATGGCTTCATTGCTGCGAAATGAAATTCAGTCAGGCGGCTGGCTAGAGTTTATTTTTCATATTGCATTTGGGATGGATTTTTATAACGTATTCATGAATCTATCATCGCATTTAAGGCCATAAACGCTTAAATGCTTTAGCAATTGCTTAGTGTTATTAATTTTTATTCATACATAAAATTGTTTTCCCCCTATGAGACTAGAGATATAGAATATGCAGTATGAACTCTATTGACAGTGTGATGAGTTGGAGTAAATAAAATTCAAGTTAACAAGAAATGTCAAGTTTTTAGGTTTTTCAAAGGTCATCCTTTGAAATTTTTGATTTTTATATCCTCCACTATAGTATGATGGTATATTAACTTTGTGATTTCATATATAATCACGGTTGCCACAGTTCGTAGAATTCTAACCAAAATGGTAAATTTTTTTCTCTTTGGTAGAATTCTTGATGGTTTGGTAGGTGCTTACATTTTCTGTAGACAAAATTTTCTATAGAAGTAAAATTTGGAAAAATTTTCTATAGAAATAAAATTTTTACAAAATTTTCTTTAGAAATAAAATTTTATTTGTTGTTTTGTTTTCAGATTAAAAACCATTGCGTTGACTGAACTATAAGAGTAGCTTAAATAACAGAGGAAAATAATGTTTGTCAAATTTATTTGGGTAAAGCCCTATAGACTGCAAGATGGTTGGATGGACGCACGTTTCGGAATTACCAAATTCCTCATCAGCATCCTCTACATGCAGCTAAACTATCAACCAATTATCAGAATAAATTCGGGCAGTTTACTAAACCCAAAGTGAATCACTTTGGGTTTAAAAAATTTTTGAAAAATTTTCTATAGAAATAACATTTTGACAAATTTTTCTATCGAAATAAAATGTTGACAAAATTTGCTATAGAAACAAAATTTTGACAAAATTTTCTATAGGAATAAAGCTTTGAAAAGATTTTCTATAAGAATAAAATTTTTTCAAAATTTTTTATAGAAATAAAATTTTGACAAAATTTTCTATAGAAATAAAATTTTGGCAAAATGTTCTATAGAAATAAAATTTTGACAAAATTTTCTACAGAAATAACATTTTAACTAAAAATTTTATTTCTAAAGAAAATTTTGTCAAAATTTTATTTCTACAGAAAATTTTGACAAAATGTTCTATAGAAATAAAATTGTGAAAACATTTTCTATAGAAATAAAATGTTGACAATATTTTCTATAGAAATAAAATTTTGGCAAAATTTTCTATCGAAATAAAATTTGGACAAAATTTTCTATCGAAATAAAATTTTTCATTCGTTTTGTTTTGTTATTGTTCTTTAAGCATTGTTGTTGTTTTTTATTTCAGCTTAAAACCATGCATTGACTAAACTACGAGTGTAGCTCTATAGACAAAATTTTCTATCGAAATAAAATTTTGACAAAATTTTCTATCGAAATAAAATTTTGACAATATTTTCTATAGAAATAAAATTTTATTTAAATTCATAATTTGAAATTTCGTGTTAGGGCATACTATTATATTATAGCCCCATGGTGAGTAAATTCACCTTTTTGGTTGGCGCAAACTAAAGTGGTTAGAACATTTATAATTCTACAAATTAACAATGCAAGGGATATTTGTGCTGATTTTTTTTTTTTTAAATTTGGGAGATGTTCGGCAAAATTTTCTTAAAATATTGGTAATGTGTTTTTGGCACAAGTGGCAATTGTGTTTATATTATATCGAAAAATTGGTCTCAGACCCGATAAAAATTGTGGTCAAGGTGAAATTTTGATTGGATATACATATGCCCGCCTGCTTGTTGAACCATGGCACAACTATTTTTAAACGCAAAAAGTCAACAAATTTAAATACAATTTTATTAATTTTGAAAACAAATTTGTCTTTCATGGTAAGATGTCCATTTTTACTAAGCAAAATTCGCATTCGTATTTTGAAGACATAAAACCTTTGGTCTCACAACAATATTTTTTTCAGTGTGGATTCATAATTATTTATAAACTCCTCTATGTAAACCCATCAACACTTGAATTGGATTAAATATGTTTTTAATCAGATTTTTTATATAACATAGATTTAATACGGACTTATAATTAACAAGAAGGTATTTAAGATACTTCGCCCTCGGCAGAAACCCAAGTAATTCAATTCTGAAAGCCAGTCTTTATTATAAATTTGTACATAAGAATCGGCCTTGCCTAACTTTCGGTTGTATATAATTATTTAGAAATAAAATTTTTGTTCTTTATCACATAAAAGTCGTTTTTATATATGTACTGAAAAAGTCACATTTCCTTCAAGTCCTTATTTTGGAATCTTTAAATTCGATTTTTCATAGTGAAATAAATTTAATGTTAATTTTTAAAGAGTCGGAAAGTTACTAATATCATGAACATTTTTCGGCAACATCTTATATCTTTTCCGCAACCTTGAATTTTCAAAAAGTTTCAATTTTTGCCATTATTGATACCACTGTGTCCAAGTGATTCGCACTCAATGCCCCTAACATATTTTTTTTGTTATATTTACAAATCGAACTATATTTGCACTTGTTTGTTTACTTTATTGTTTTTTTTTTTTTTGCATTTTGTGGACCTAACATCAAAAATAGCCCATCTAAGTAATAACATAGCAATCCTCTATTACGCTGACAGAATTGGCTAAAGAAGCATTATAGGAAAATTATAGTTTCCTTCCATTCCATAGAGATGGTGGTAAATAAATGCAAAGATGAAATTTGCCCTAAGCACTGAAAAAAATTTCATCGTCATAAAAATTGCTAAAATTTTGTCAGTTTTCTTAAAAATTGCAAAATGTTTTTCAGTTTTTTTTATAAAAAAAAAAAAATTTATAAAGCTATCGATGTCCTCAGTGTTGCCAGTATTGGGGATTTTTCCCCAAATTGGGGATATTTTTCATGAATAGGGACGAAAATTATGAGTTGAGGACTTGGGAATTTGGTGGGGAATTTCCATACATTTGGGGATTTTGTGGTGTTTTTTGCGAGAAATCGGTTTAATCTTTTTTAACAAAACTTTACTTCTATAGGATATTTTGTCAAAATTTTATTTCTATAAAAATTTTTGTCAAAATTTTATTTTTATAAAAAATTTTGTCAAAATTTTATTTCTATAAGAAATGTTGTTTCTATATAGAAAATTTTGTTAGAAGTTTATTTTTACCAAACAATAAAAAATCTACCATTTCTGGTAGAATTCTACCAACCTTGGCAACGTGTCTATCACCCAATTTTACTAAAGGGTGATACGGTCAAAATTTGGTCAATATAAACTTGACGTATTTCTTTCAATTTTGCATTTAAAAAACCTGAACACCCCTCATTTTGAAGGTGTGTGTGTGTGTGTAGAATGTTGCTCCTATTTTGATTTTGGAATTCACTCTTCAGTTGTCAAAATGCCGTCCAAGCAAGAAGAGCAGCATATCAAAATTTTGCTCGCGCATCGCGAAAATCCGAGCTACTCGCAGGCAAAGCTGGCAAAATCGCTAAAAGTTGCCAAATCAACCGTTACAAATGTAATTAAAGTGTTTGGGGAACGTTTGTCGACAGCCTGGATCGGGGGGATATCGAAAACCGGAAGCCGCTGAGGCGACAAAGAGAGTTGCCGGTAGTTTCAAGCCAAACCCTAACCTCTCTCTCCGAGATGCCGTAAATAAGCTGGGTGTATCGTCTACAACCGTGCATCGAGCCAAAAAACGAGCCGGACTATCGACTTACAAGAAGGTAGTGACTCCAAATCGCGATGATAAACAAAATACGACGGCCAAAGCGCGATCCCGGACGCTGTACACGACGATGCTGACGAAGTTTGACTGCGTGGTAATGGACGACGAAACCTACGTCAAAGCCGACTACAAGCAGCTTCCGGGACAGGAGTTTTATACGGCAAAAGGAAGGGGAAAGGTAGCAGATATTTTCAAGCACATAAAACTGTCAAAGTTCGCAAAGAAATAAAGGGTGATTTATTAAGAGCTTGATAACTTTTTTTTAAAAAAAAACGCATAAAATTTGCAAAATCTCATCGGTTCTTTATTTGAAACGTTAGATTGGTCCATGACATTTACTTTTTGAAGATAATTTCATTTAAATGTTGACCGCGGCTGCGTCTTAGGTGGTCCATTCGGAAAGTCCAATTTTGGGCAACTTTTTCGAGCATTTCGGCCGGAATAGCCCGAATTTCTTCGGAAATGTTGTCTTCCAAAGCTGGAATAGTTGCTGGCTTATTTCTGTAGACTTTAGACTTGACGTAGTCTAAAGGCGTCAAATCGCATGATCTTGGTGGCCAACTTACCGGTCCATTTCTTGAGATGAATTGTTCTCCGAAGTTTTCCCTCAAAATGGCCATAGAATCGCGAGCTGTGTGGCATGTAGCGCCATCTTGTTGAAACCACATGTCAACCAAGTTCAGTTCTTCCATTTTTGGCAACAAAAAGTTTGTTAGCATCGAACGATAGCGATCGCCATTCACCGTAACGTTGCGTCCAACAGCATCTTTGAAAAAATACGGTCCAATGATTCCACCAGCGTACAAACCACACCAAACAGTGCATTTTTCGGGATGCATGGGCAGTTCTTGAACGGCTTCTGGTTGCTCTTCACTCCAAATGCGGCAATTTTGCTTGTTTACGTAGCCATTCAACCAGAAATGAGCCTCATCGCTGAACAAAATTTGTCGATAAAAAAGCGGATTTTCTGCCACTGATTTTGGTAATAAAATTCAATGATTTGCAAGCGTTGCTCGTTAGTAAGTCTATTCATGATGAAATGTCAAAGCATACTGAGCATCTTTCTCTTTGACACCATGTCTGAAATCCCACGTGATCTGTCAAATACTAATGCATGAAAATCCTAACCTCAAAAGAATCACCCTTTATCTGGTTTGGCAAGCCATCTGTACTTGTGGCTTGAAAAGCAGCATTTTCATAGCTTCCGGGACTGTCAACCAAGAAATTTACGTGAAAGAGCGTTTGAATAAACGTCTGCTGCCTTTCCTGAAGAAACACGGTTGTTCCTTACTGTTTTGGCCGGACTTGGCATCTTGCCATTACGGTAAAAAGGCCATGGAGTGGTACGGCGCCAACAACGTGCATGTGGTTCCCAAGGACAAGAACCCTCCCAAGACGCTAGAGCTCCGCCCAATTGGGCTATTGTCAAGCGGAACCTAAAGAAGACCAAAAAACTGCTAAGGACGAGCAGCAGTTCAAGGCAAACTGGCTTCCTGCGGCGAAGAAGGTGGACAAGGTGGCTGTACAAAATCTGATGGCAGGTGTCAAGCGTGAGGCCCGGCAATTCGGATTTGGAAAAGCGAAAGCCTAACTGAATATTTTTCCTGAATTTTATACTAATTGAACTTGAAAAAGAAATTTAATTTGATTTTTTAAATAAACGATTTCACCGATTTACACGCGTTTTCCCTTGACCAAATTTTGACCGTATCACCCTTTACTTGAAGATATAGAAGTAAATTTTCGTTCATAAATACAAGGTGACCGAACTCCCATTTTCATATTTCCAGCATTTGGAAGACGATCATCAGTCTTTTGGTGTTGTGAATCGAAATCTTGATCTTATTGCAGCTTGCTGGATTTGATAAAATGTTAATTTGTAAATTACTACTGATTTTCTACAGCAGAGTCTTTTGCTGTATTTTTTGTTCAAAACAACTTGTCAAAAATGTATTGTGGAATTTTGTGAAGAGTCTAAATTGGGGATTTTTGGGGAAACGAAAACACCATAATTTGGGGACAAGAGCCAGAAAGATACTGCAAACACTGGATGTCCAATATGAAATAAAGTTCAATTTCTGTTTTTCCCTGAAACCAGTTCATATATTTTCTCTGTGTAAGTGTTGACAGCATTTGTGTTGCACTTTAAATCCATTTTGGGGAGTAATGTAAATATTTGGCACATTAAAATCTCTGTGAGTGTGTATGAGTGTGTGTGCGAGTCATGTTAAGGCCCTTCTAATAGACTAACAATTGTTGAAGGATTGTTTCGCGTTGCCATTGATTATTTTTTGTTTGTCTTTTCACTCTCTCTCTCTCCCTAAATTTCTCCCTCTTTGGGAGTTTTGTTATATGGAATTTCAGCTAGTTGCCAATGAGGTATTGTTATAGTTTGTGTTGTTTCTATTGTGTGTGTGTGTGTATGAGTGTATGTTAATTCTCTGGCTTTGAGCCAATAGGCCCCCTGGGCATAATGCTTCTGTTATGGCCAAGTCATATTCTGCAAAATTTGCAGTTGTGTTGTTGTTGTTTTTTTGTTTGTTTCGCAAATAGCAAGGCGGTAAAAGCCATTAATTGACGATTGACGGAGATTATGTAGAATTTTGAGTGTGGGCTTTCTTTCTGAATATTCAATGGTGAAAAATTGAATTACAATGGAAATCATTTGAGGGATTTACTTAAGATTGCCGTTTATTAATATGAACAAGAAGAAAACCAAAAAGCTGGCCACTATAAATGACGACAAGTTAATGGTGTTAAATACTTTGGTGAAAAAGTACTCGATCTATTATCCCTGAAAACGAAGAAATACACCCATATAACACCACCATAGATGGCTTGCAAATGAGCTTTTATATGGAAAATAATTTGCAGTCATCATCAAAATGGGCTCCATGGGCAATCACAAGAAGGTCTTAAATTTAAATCTGACCATTTTGGTATTATTTCGTAATTAACTTTTATATGCTTCCATCGCTATAAACAAAAGACAGATGATGGCCCTGTTGATGGCTGAATGGTGGATTTTTATCTTAAACGCTTATATGACCACGAATTCAGGCTATTTTATGGTATGGCCAAAGATTTGTACAATAAATAATATAAGCTTTCCAAAAATGGGATGTATTTTGTAGGCTAACAACAGGAATTCATTAAGGAGCAGTAGGAAATGTATATGTTCGTATTTGCCAAATAACAAAAAGAGTTTTTTTATTTAACCAGAAAAAAGCAACGACACGCACAAATAAATAATTTACGCCGGAAGGCAAAAAATAAATTCATATGAAACATATTTCGTTTGAATCGTATGAAATTTTTTCTCCAGGAGCCTGAAGAAATTAAATCTATTGATTTTTTATATAATGGTAATGAGTGAGTATGGTCCTACATTTTTATATTCTAAAGAAAGAAGGGTCGTCTTTAAGGAAGCTGCCTACTATAAGACAACCATGAATGGTTCCCTGTTTTCTTTGTGATGAAAATGCATCTCTGCATTTAAGACGATATGAAATTTGAGTTTTGCATACTGAAAACAATTTAAAATTTATTATTTTTTCTTCGGTTTGGTAATGGAAATCAATTTTGGATTTATTATTTTTTCAGCTTTTTATTTTTGTTGTATAAAAAATCATTGAATGTAAGAAAATTGTCACTGCTATTGAAGTTTTGTTTGCGAGTTTTTGATCATCATTTACAATTTTTTTTTTTTTAATTTAAGATAATTATCTCGAAGATTGTAACACTGGCAAATGTAATTCTAGAAGACTTTGTGCTCACGACATTTTTTTCAGTGTATGTGTTGATTCATAGTAAATATGAATGACTTTGAGGGAGTTTTCCCTAATTTTTTTTTTAATATTTTTTTTTTTAATTTGGCAAATGTAATGCCAACTAGATGCTTGTTCTTTATTTTATTTTTTTTTGGTCTTAATATGATATTACTGGTCAGTGTTGGATTGAATGAATATTCAAAGTATTATCCATTGTCCTATTTTATTATTATAATTTTTTTTTAATTCACCGCTTTTGATGTGGTGGTCTTGGTATACTGTGCCTGTGCAACCAAGATGACGACACAAAGTTCTGTGTGCAAAAAAAAAAATCGCTACAACACAAGTCTTACAAAGAGATCTTTATAGGTGATAAAGCATTGCTTACGTTTTTTGTTTGTTTTAACAGTCCGTCTCTTGGTTTTGAAGTTAGCCTCAAATTGCGGTTTTATTTTTTCGTTTCGGTTAATCAATCGATTCCTTAGTAAATATTGCACATGAGGAAAAAACACAAATATTGAGGGAGAGCCCACGGATTTATGGATGGCTTGAAAAAAGACGGACATTTGTTTAATCGAATGCAGCAAAAGACAAGCAATCATTCTCCTGTCTGAGTGGTCAGTAAAGCTATGATTGTTGACGGCATTTGCTTGCATAGTCCTATTGCTGCCATCAGTTGCGGCGGTATACTTTAATTGTCCACCAGAAAAATTATTTTATTTTTTTATTTTATAAATTCACTTCATTTCATTTAGTCTAAGGCACAGTGTGAAGTTTCACGTTTGGTTGTGATAAAAAATGGATGGACGGACGGATAAACTATAACCACAGGAATCGTAATTTCAAAGTTTTGAAACATTAAGAAAATTATAAAAAATCGAATAAAATCATTTTTTGTTGAGGAAACTCCATTACACTGTAACCTAAATGAACAATTTTCGTGAGAAGCTTGATAAATTATCACCTTAAAATTAATATTTAATAAGTGGACACCTCCCTAATATGTATGTAAGAGCACGGTTGCCACTAAGGCCAAAAATAATCTACCAAAATTTTGAAAAAAATACCAAACAACTACTAAAAAAATATTATTTTGGAATATTTTATTTCTATAGTAAGTTTTGACAAAATTTCATTTCTATAAAAAATTTTGTAAACGTTTTATTTCTGTAGAAAATTTTGTCAAAATTTTATTTTTATAGAAAATTTTGCAAAATTTTATTTATATAGAAAATTTTGCAAAATTTTATTTATATAGAAAATTTTGTTAAAATATAGTCAATATATTATTTCAATAAAAAATTTGTCAAAATTTTAAAGCTGAGATCAAAACAAATATGATTGAAGTACAAACCAACAATAAAAAACAAAAATGAAAAAGTTTATTTCTATAGAAAATTTTTTCAAATTTTATTTCTGTTGGAAATTTTGCCAAATTTTATTTCTATAGAAAATTTTGTCAACATTTTATTTCGATAGAAAATTTTGTCAAAATTTTATTTCTATAGAAAAACTTGTGAAAATTTATTTATGTAGAAAATTTTGTCAATAATTTATTTCTATAGAAAATGTTATCAACATTTTATTTCTATATTTAAATCTATAGAAAATTTTGTCAACATTTTATTTCTAAAGAAAATTTTGTTAAAGATTTATTTATATAGAAAAATTTTATTTCTATAGAAAATTTGGTCAAAATTTTATTTCTATAGAAAATTGTGTCAAAATTTTATTTCCATAGAAAATTTTGTCAAAATTTTATTTCTATTGAAAATTTTGTCAAAATTCTTTTTTCTATAGAAAATTATATCAAAATTTTATTTCTGTAGAAAATTTTGTCAAAATTTTATTTCAGTAGAAAATTTATCAAAATTTTGATTTCTATAGAAAATTTTGTCAAAATTGAATTTCTATAGAATATGTTGTCGAAATTTTATTTCTATATAAATTGTGTCAAAAATTTTATTTCTATACAAACATTTTTTTCAAAATTTTAATTCCATAGAATTTGTTCAAATTTTATTTCTAGAAAATGGTGTCAAAGTTTTATTTCTATCGAAAATTTTGTCAAAATTGAATTTCTATAGAAAATCTTGTCAAAATGTTATTTATATAGAAAATTTTGCTAAATTTTAGTTACATAGAAAATTTTGTTAAAATTTTAGTAATATATGTTAGAAAATTTGTTCCAAATTTTATTTCTATAGAAAATTTTGTCAATATTTTATTTATATAGAAAATTTTGTCAAAAATTGACTTCTATAAAAATTTTGTAAATGTTTTATTTCTACAAAAAATTTTCTCTATATTTTATTTCCATAGAAAATTTTCCCAAAATTTTATTTCTATAGAACATTTTGTCAAAATTTTATTTCTATAGAAAATTTTGTCAAAATTTTAGTTATATAGAAAATTTTGTCAAAATATTTGTCTATAGAAAATTTCGTCAATATTTTATTTCTATAGGAATTTTTTTGAAAATTTTATTTCTATACAAAATTTTGTCAAAATTTTATTTCTATACAAAATTTTGTCAAAATTGTATTTCTAGAAAATTTTGTCAAAATTTTATTTCTAGAAAATTTTGTCAAAATTTTATTTCTAGAAAATTTTGTCAACATTTTATGTCTATAGAAAATTTTGTCAAACTTTAATTTCTATAGAAAATTTTGTCAAAATTTCATTTCTATAGAAAAGTTTGTCAAAATTTTATTTCTACAGAAAGTTTTGTCAAAATTTTATTTATATAGACAATTTGGTCCAAATTTTATTTCTATAGAAAATTTTATCAACATTTTAGTTAAATAGAAAATTTTGTCAAAATGTGACTTCTATAAAAATTTTTGTGAAAGTTTTATTTCTATAGACATTTTTCACAAAATTTTATTTTAATAGAAAATTTTATCAACTATTGAAACTGTTCTCTATATTTTATTTCTGTAGAAAAGTTTCTCAAAATTGTATTCCTATAGAAATTTTTGCCTAAATTTTATTCATATAGAAAATTTGGTCAAAATTTTATTTCTATAGAAAATGTTGTCATTATTTTATTTCTATTGAAAATTTTGTGAACATTTTATTTCTGTAGAAAAGTTTGTCAAAATTTTATTCTTTACACAATTTTTTTCCAAATTTTAATTCTATAGAAAAATTTGTCAAAATTTTATTTCTAGAAAATTTTGTTAAAATTTTATTTCTAGAAAATTTTGTCAAAATATTATTTCTATAGAAAATTTTGTCAAAATTTTATTTCTATAGAAAATTTTGTCAAAATTTAATTTCTATAGAAAAGTTTGTCAAAATTTTATTTCTATAGAAAGTTTTGTCAAAATTTTATTTATATAGACAATTTGGTCCAAATTTTATTTCTATAGAAAATTTTATCAACAATTTTAGTTAAATAGAAAATTTTGTCAAGATGTGACTTCTATAAAAAGTTTTGTGAAAGTTTTACTCTATAGAAATTTTCACAAAATTTAATTTCTATAGAAAATTTCATCAAAATTTTTTCTATAGAAAATTTCGTCAATATTTTATTTCTATAGGATTTTTTTTTGAAAATTTTATTTCTATACAAAATTTTGTCAAATTTTTTTCACAAAATTTTATTTTAATAGAAAAATTTATCAAAATTTTATTTCTATAGAAACTGTTCTCTATAGTTTATTTTTGTAGAAAATTTTCTCAAAACTTTATTCCTATAGAAATATTTGCCTAAATTTTATTCATATAGAAAATTTGGTCAAAATTTTATTTCTATAGAAAATTTGTCAAAATTGTATTTTATCCATTTTGGGATGGCTTTTATGGGTTCCATTTTTATGAGTGGTCAAAAGAAATATTCTTATAGGGTAAATCTCTTTAAGATCGGCTACAAATTTTGGGAGTTTTATATTTTCCACAAAATTTGCTATAACTTGACCACATAGCACTGACGGAGTAAAGCTAATATTTACATTAATAATTTCCCCTTTTACAAATGTTGGGACACCCCAATTCAGCTCAACCACTTGAGTTCCCCCTTCAACGTGGGGACTCTATATTTTAATATAATATATAACAGAAAAATTCTATATAGCTGACGAGCCTCTGACAAAAGAATACAAAGCACCCGGTGTACTAAACAACCAGCATGCTTGCTGGCTTGCCAGCCGGCAACAACAATAATAAGAAATTAAATAAACGCTGTATACGAAATTTATAATAAATATAAACACTTTGACACACTTTTTTTCTCATTCACTCATGCACTCACTTGCTCGCTTGTATGCTCGCATATTTTAATTCATTTGCTGGTCGTGAAGCACAAACCATAGTGCGGCTGAACTAAGTGGACGGACCCAACATTCATTGACTTTGATTCGAAAGCGAAAAAAGTGCCACGAACAAATTGATATTTATATTACAACAAAAAACAGTTTACGCAATATTGTTTTTACTCTTCATATTGTATATTGGGGTGGATTGGAGACCAAACCAATTGGATTATAAAATAATGGCAGAGAACAAGGAAATAAGATTGAAAATTCCACAGGGTCTCTATTATGCATATTATATACAAGGGTGGTCTAATCGGTCTAAAAAATTAACAAACATTTCGGATTTCAATATAATCTCCTTTTACTTCGATATAATTGGCTCAGTAATGATCTAATTTATTTAAGTCTCCTCAGTGACATCTTTTCTCGAGGCTTGCAAACTAAGGCTTACCAATTTGACTGTGGCAAGTAGCGAGTCCAAAGTTCAAGCGTGAATATCACGCTTACTTTTCTTCACCAAAGGCACTTTGATTCCGATTTAAAAATTAATTTTTCTAAAATCAATATGTTTGAATTATATTGTAATCGTTACGTTCCACCCTATAACACACATATTCTCCCTCAATATGTATTTGTTCCAGATTATTGTGTCATCATCTAAGAGGGGGTAAATTTTAAGCGATCTGTCGCCTATATCTGTGTTATTAAATCAAATAAACTTATGATTTTTTACACAATTTTCCGCATTTTTTTGTTCTACGGAAAATTGTTTATTTTTTCCATACACTTTTGCCACGCATAATGTAAACAATGGGAAAAATATTATTGACATCTTTACAAAGAATTCTGGACAGAATTATCACAAATCACAGATATTAATCTGGCACTCGCAACCTATTGGATTATTCACAAAGAACACCGGTTCATTTAGAAGACGTCAATTAAAAAAAAAAAAAAAAACGAAAATGTCTTAAATTCTTGAGTATTTAATTGTGTAATTCTTTCGAATGATTGGCATAGTGTATATGCCACCGGGGCTTTGTATGGGGCCACATTTTAGAGAATATATCATTGATGGCATTTCATAATATGTAAATATGACAAATTTTGGTTGGCAGAATTTGGGCGAAAATTTATGTACATTCCATTGATAGAATTTTGTGTTTATTTTCTCGATTAATTATTTCATAGAATTCGATGGGGTGATTTATGGCTAGAAAATATTTAAAAGATATTTCATGATTCGAAAAAATATATATTCTGATAAAAAATTTTATGAAGATCGCAGCGACTTTGGAGATTTGAACAAGACATACGGACGGATGAACAGTCAATGGTAGATCGTTTATTTGTTTATTTTTTTTTTTTTTTGCAATAAAGGATTATAGTTTATCATGAGCCAATACAGAGTTATCCCTTATATAAAATTTTAAGCAAGTTGGATAAAAATTGGAACCCTCTAAAATATGGTGGGTCTGTGAGACCTGAATATATTAAGTAATTGATAAAATTTATAATCTTTATTGAAATTATTTTTATTAAATGTAGGATACTCACCTGTGATTTTTTTACTGGTCTATGAAGTAAAGCAAAAATTTTCTTCATACAAACAAATTTTTGTTTGGTTTGATGAAATCTAATCCTAAAATTAAGAGAGAGTTTTTTTTTTTTAATAATTAGTTTAAATATTTATATGTAACAAAAAAAAAGGAAATGGGAAATGCCATAAATGTGATATCTAAATTTAAATTTTAAAAAGCATAGATAAAAAATAATTCTTTTGATGTATTATTCATTTACTCAAAACAAGTTTACGTGGATCTAAAGATTTTGACCTTCCCTTAAGGATTTTGGTATTGACTCCGAGCCATTGATGCGGCTTCTTTAAAATAAAGACATTTTTTTGCGACCTATCAGGCTTTAAATCTTGGATCAATAAAATTAAAACTAGGATACAGATCTCATTTATCAAATTTTCATTCTCTTTTCGTGGCAAATTAATAAAGCTACACTCAAAAAAAAAGTTTACTTGGTTTCAAAGATTTTGACCTTCCCTTAAGGATTTTGTTATTGACTCCGAGTTAAAGACGCGGCTTCTTAAAAAAACATTTTGTGGCTTCAAATCTTTGCTCAATAAAATTAAAATAAGTATACAGATTTCATTTATCAAATTTCCATTTCTGTGCCATATTAATAAAGCTATTCACTTACAAGCAAATTCGTGTTTAAAAATCCAAATTATAACAGATACTTCAGAGTAAAAAATGTGTTCTTTTACTTTAAGGAAAATTTGCCTTAGATCAAAGACATGCGACTTTAAAGGAAGGACGTAAATTTAGAAAATTTGTGCCCTTTGAAACTAAAAATCAAAAATTTTATTTTAATTAAAATTCATTTTTTTTTTGTAAATTGCGCATCCTAAAATTTAGGAGGCGTAATCTTTAATATCACGTAAATCATTTCAGTGTGGTTGCAAGTGCACTGAAAAAATATGAATAATTATGCAACCTAAATTTTTGGATACGCAATTTTCCCAACACAAAGAACAAATTTATTTAAAATAATAACATTTTAATTAAAAGAAAATTCATAGTCTTGGCTTTAAAATTTTGTCATTAATTTTAAAACACAAATCATTGAAATTGTCCTTAATCTAAAGAAAAATATTTTTGATTTAAAGAAATGATTTTAAATTATATTACATCCTTGAACAAAAGATAAAAAAACATTTTATATAGAGGCTAAGATTTAAAATTTTGCATTTTTGTTTTAATGTGCTTTAGAAAAAACGAAAACCTATTTATCTAATTTTGAAGTATCTAAAGAGTGGTTAAATTGTAAGGGCCGATGTTGAATGTGAACCACACCTAAACGCCAAGTTTTTTCCGAATTTTATTTGACATTTCTCTATTTCAGACTTAATCAATTTGAACCATGGACGTCGTGAATGGGCAGAGTGGTTCCAAGAAATGGCAACAGTGGATGATCAATTTTCGAAGAAAATCATCTTCAGTGATGAGGCACATTTTCACCTCAGTGGATTCGTCAATAAACAGAATTGCCGCATTTGGGCGAATGAGAATCCAAGAGTGATTGTCGAAAAACCAATGTACCCACAAAGAGTGACTGTTTGGTGCGGTTTATGGGCTGGCGGCATCATCGGGCCGTATTTTTTCCAAAATGAGGCCGGTCAGGCAGTTACTGTGAATGGTGTTCGCTATCGTGAGATAATAACGAACTTTTTATGGCCCGAATTGGAAGATATGGATGTGGACGATATGTGGTTTCAACAGGACGGTGCCACTTGCCACACAGCTAACGAAACAATGGCTCTTTTGCGCAACAAATTCAATGGCCGTGTTATCTCACGTAATTCGCCGCCAAGATCATGTGATTTGACACCGTTGGACTTTTTTCTTTGGGGTTATTTGAAAGAAAAGGTGTACGTCGCTAAGCCAGCAACAATTCAAGAGCTAAAGGATGAGATAATTCGGCACATTAACGGCATAGAACCTCCATTATGCCTCAGCGTCATCGAAAATTTGGACCATCGGATGAAGGTGTGCCACAGAGGTCGCGGCGCCCATTTGGCCAATATTTTGTTCCATACATAATTGAGTAATACCAATATATCATAAAAAATAAAATTTCAATAATTTCCTAAATAGTTTGTGTTTTATTCAAAATCAACATCGACCCTAGAAATTTTAACCACCCTTTATTAGAATTTGGATGGAACTGACATTTATTTCTATGTGAATAGCGTTGTTAATATAGCACAAAAGGGAAATGAAAATTCGATCCTTATTTAAATTTTATGGAGCCTAGATTTTAAGCTAGATAGCTTGCTAAGAAATGCCTCATTTTTGGCTCGGAATCAATACCAAAAGGAAGGTTTAAATCTTTGGATTCCAGTAAGGTTTTTTTTTAAATTAAAAATTATTCGAAAACGGATCTGCATTATGCTACGAATATGGGTCCCATGATAATAAACCCCAATACCTAAATATGATAGGACTCCACAAAAATGATATCGAAAATAATAAACCAGTTTTTATGATGTTTTGGGAGTAACTTAATTTTATTTTTGAGGCTCCTTGGCATTTCGAAAATAAACCGCAATATTACAAATAAAAATCGAGCCTAGTTTCCTTTTTGAAAATGTCTATTCACGTAAGACCCACATACACTTTATGATCTTGGCATTGGCTGCAGCTATAGACGTTTTCGTTCATACCATGGACCTGCCATTCACTGACACATCATTCACTGACACATCTAGGTAACATTTTATATATATATCGCAAATTTCCTATATTTTTTTCTATACGAATCTTTTTACTATAAAATTTGATCGACTTACACATCTGCGTTGCAGTTAGCCACCTATTTTTTTGCATTTGAGTTTTCTTTGTTACAATAACAAAAAAGGCAAAACAAATAAATAAATAATCGTTCATGAGTATAGTTGAAGTGTCCAACTGGATGACTAATAAATAAAAAGGCAAACAATGTAGACATGAAAATGGGCATGAAAAATGAAACAAAAACGCGAAACCCCAGTAGTGAACACATGTTGCATTTTGTACACAATGAGCCAGAGGAACAAAGGCAATCGCATGTACAGGTGGTAACAGGAATATTTCCAGAGATCTAAAACAGAGAAATTTGTCATTATATCCATAATGACAGATAAAAGGAGAACAATTTTTTATGTCTTTTTTTTTTTGTTCTGGATCATTGAATTTTCCAAGGAATAGGATCTCACACACAGAAAGAAAATTTTGATTAGAATAGAGTCAAGGAAATTTTTTCATTGATATATCTAACGACTTTGGTTGAGAACATGAACACCGTGGTGCAATGGTTAGCATGCCCGCTTTGCATACACAAGGTTGTGGGTTCGATTCCTGCTTCGACCGAACACCAAAAAATTTTTCAGCGGTGGATTATTCCACCTCAGAAATGCTGGTGACATTTTTGAGCGTTTCAAAGCTTCTCTAAGTGGTTTCACTGCAATGTGGAACGTCGTTCGGACTCGGCTATAAAAAGGAGGTCCCTTGTCAATTAGCTTAACATGGAATCAGGCAGCACTCAGTGATGAGAGAGAAGTTCACCACTGTGGTATCACAATGGACTGAATAGTCTAAGTGAGCCTGATACATCGGGCTGCCACCTATCCTAACCTAAGCTAACCTAACCTATGAACATTTTCATTAATAGTATGCAACTTTTCGTTCGTTTCATTAATAGTACGCAACTTCCGTTATATTCATAGAAAAAATCATAAAAATAATATAAAATTTTCCGTGTATTCTTTGGCTCCATTTTAATGACAATTTTCGAAAGTTTTTCTATCAGTCCATTATTAATAAAATTTTATTGTACACAATATTACAAATTGGAAATTATACTATGCCACACAAAGGTCCGTTTACAATGAATAAGAAGTACAATAAAAAAAGTTGAGTAGGCCAACTCTTTGGAATTAGTGAAGACCTATTTGATAGCCTTTCGGGGATTTACATCGAAACTTACATTAACGTCTCTTTCTCTCTAGGATGCGTATTAAAGGAGATATGGCCAAAATAAGTTTTTCATAAAAAAATTTAATTTTTTGAGGATTTTCATCAAAAATGTGATTTTTTAGGAGTGTTCACGAATTAACGTTCTTTTCGCTCTAGGACGCATATTTAAAAAGATATGGCCAAAATAAATTTTCCATACAAAAATTTTAATTTTTTTGGGGATTTTCATCGAGATTTTGATTTTTTTGTGGGTGGTTACGAATTAAGGTCCCTACCGCTTTAGGGCGCATATTTAAGGAGATATGACCAAATATGTTTTTCATAAAAACATTTAATTTTTTTTAGGATTTTCATCAAAAATTTGATTTTTTGGGGTGGTTACGAATTAAGATCCTTTCCGCTCTAGGATGCATATTTAAGGAGATATGGCCAAAATAAGTTTTTCATGTAAAAACATGAGTTTTTCGAGGATTTTCATCGAAATTTAGATTCTTGAAGGTAGTAACGAATTAACACCCCTTTCGCTCTAGGGCGCATATCTAAAGAGATATGACTAAAATATGTTTTTCATAAAACAAATTTTAATTTTTTGAGAATTTTCATCGACATTTCAATTTTTTTATGGATGGTTACGAATTAAGGTCCTTCCCGCTCTAGGGCGCATATCTAAAGAGGTATGACCAAAATAAGTTTTTCATAAAAAAATTTTAATTTTTTGAGGATTTTCATCGACATTTTGATTCTTGAAGGTAGTCACCAATTAATGCACTGTCGCTCTAGGATGCATATTTATGGAGATGTAAAAATTTTAATTTTTTGTGAATTTGAGAATTGAGAATCAAGAATTTGATTTTTTGTGGGTGTTTACGAATTTACGTCTTTCTCGCTCTAGGACGCATATTTAAGGAGATATGGGCAAAATAAAATTTTCATCTAAAAACATGAATTTTTCGAGGATTTTCATCGAAATTTTGATTTTTGAAGGTAGTCACGAATTAACGTCCTTTTTGCTCTATGTCGCATATGTAAGGAGAATGGCCAAAATAAGTTTTTCATATAAAAACTTTATTTTTTCGAGGTTTTTCATCGAAATGTTAGATGTTTTGGTGGTAGCCTCTAATTAACGCCCTTTTCACTCTACGATTCATATTTTTGCTCCTGAGTCTGATCTGATTGAAATTTTGGCATACGATAATCTAAATTGCTCGAACGTAAGAGAAGATCAGATGGTAAGGTAACAGTTTAGGGATTGCATCTCAAGATGGTGATTAACCCTATAATTTCTGTGATTGGTGAGTCGCCTGATTTACTCCTTGATCGTGTGAAAGTTGCTACTCCATGAGGCTTCGGAAAACAAATCAGGGGATTGGTTTATATAGATCTAGTTCCATAACAGCTACTTGTGCAAAGATTCAAGTCGATAGCTACATCGACTCAAAATTTCACCTCAACACAATATGGGATCTGAGACCAATATTTCGATGTGTTACAAACGGAATGACAAAGTTAGTATACCCCCATCCTATGGTGGAGGGTATAATAAAAATTGAAAAAGACAATCATCCCGAAGACCATCTGTGACTTGTAATCACCTCTTCAGTTGTTTGCCTTTACACCTTGTTGGAGTGATACTTTAAATTTCATTACATCGATGTTTCTCAATAATCGCACTGTGGTCATCTTAATCACCAACCGATCAACCACACCATCCACTAAGACCTCTAATTTTTGGTTTATTTGATTGCTACTACACACAAAGTCTTAACAATCAATTTTGCAGCAACGATAGTAGAGTAGTAGTAGTAGAAATCAATGCTTCCTGGTTAAATACAAAAGCAGTAATCGAACACTTGAGTCTGGAGGAGGGAATACTCTGATCTGGGTCTGGATGGCAAACAAAGATCTCCATAGAAATATCCAATAAACTACCTAAAACAAGCAACAGAATATCCACACAGCAAGTGAGGCAGAGACAGAGACAACCCAAAAGGATTTCTAAGGAAATCGTAATCAGTGCATACATATAATAATTACTCTATACTCCATTTGTAGTGGAGCCAAGCAACAAGCAAATCAAAAAACAAAAAAAAAATAAAAACAAGAAACAGAACAGCCACAAATCTTATACCAATCACCAATGACTAATGGGCGACAATAGTCCTCGCACTGTTCGATTCCCTCTTTGGCCTCCGTGATTTTTGAAATTTAATAATGGCCTATGAGTTCCAAGCCATTAACTATGGCTCATGGAACACAAGAAAGCCAAGCCTCGTCAGGCATCATATCTCTCCACAGACATTGGGTACCATAACACGCCAGCAGTAACAACAATCTGATTACAATGATATTAGTTATTATTAAAAAGCCATATAATTATAACACCACCACCACCACCAGTCATTCTACCATTCTGGCACATTTGTATTCGGTTTCAGGTGATGGACTTTTGGCCATGCACTGAAATGTAGTGTTGGGGGTACTTTTATGCATTTCTCCGGAATTATAAACAATTGGCCATTTATCATTAAGTGGCGAGAATGTTTGCATCATTTGTGTTGGCGTCATGGTTTGCAGTAGATTTGATTCCAACATGCATTAATGGCCACCTTTGTGGTTGGTGTGAACACCATATCCACTGAAAAGATCACCCGGTAATTCGTTACGCATCAATAACAAATTTAAGTTTCTTTTTCGCACAATGCAATTTTTATGGAAATCAAAAAGTCGCAATGTGAGTAAAGAAAAACAAATGAGATTGACATTCAGTTCCAAAGGGCCAATATCTTCTATGCACTGAAAGAAAAGCTAAAATGTTGACAAAAATATATATAGAAACAAAGTTTTGACAAAATTTTCTACAGAAATAGAAATAAAATTTTGACAAAATTTTCTATTGATATAAAATTTTGACAAACTTTTCTATAGAAATAAAATTTTGACAAAGTTTTCTATAGAAATACAATTTTGACAACATTTTCTATAGAAATAAAATTTTGACAAAATTTTCTATAGAAATAAAATGTTGACAAAATTTTCCATACAAATAAATTTTTTGATCATATTCTCTATACAAATAAAATTTTGACAAAATTTTCTATAGAAATAAAATGTTGACAAAATTTTCTATATAAATAAAATTTTGAGCAAATTTTCTATAGAAATACAATTTTGACAAAATTTTCTATGAAAATAAAATCTTTACAAAGTTTTCTATAGAAATACAATTTTGACAACATTTTCTATAGAAATAAATTTTGAGCAAATTTTCTATAGAAATAAAATTTTGACAAAATTTTCTATAGAAATAAAATTTTGACATAATTATCTATAGAAATAAAAATTTGACAAAATTTTCTATAGAAATAAAATAAAATTTTGACAAAATTTTCTATTGATATAAAATTTTGACAAACTTTTCTATAGATATAAAATTTTGATAAAATTTTCTATAGAAATATAATTTTGACAAAAGTTTATATAGAAATAAAATTTTGACAAAATCTACTGTAGAAATAAAATTTTGACAAAATTTTCTATAGAAATAAAATTTTGACAAAATTTTCTATAGAAATAAAATTTTGAAAAAAATTCAATAGAAATAAAATTTTGAAAAAATTTTCAATAGAAATAAAATTTTGACAAAATTTTCTGTCGACACAAAGTTTTGACAAAATTTTCCATACAAATAAATTTTTTGTTCATATTTTCTATACGAATAAAATTTTGATAAAATTTTTGACAAAATTTTCTATATAAATAAAATTTTGAGCAAATTTTCTATAGAAATACAATTTTGAAAAAAATTTCTATGGAAATAAAATCTTTACAAAGTTTTCTATAGAAATACAATTTTAACAACATTTTCTATAAAAAAAATTTTTGAGCAAATTTTCTGTAGAATAAAATTTTGACAAAATCTTCTATAGAAATAAAATTTTGTCGAAAATTTCCAGAGAAATAAAATTTTGACAAACTTTTCTATAGAAATAAAATTTTGAGAATATTTTCTATAGAAATAAAATTTTGACAAAATTTTCTTAGAAATAAAATTTTGACAAAATTTTCTATAGAAATAAAATTTTTGACAAAATTTTCTATAGAAATTAAATTTTGACAAAATTCTCTATAGAAATAAAATATTTACAACATTTTCTAAAGAAATATAATTTTGACAAAATTTTCTATAGAAATAATTTTTGACAAAATTTGTATAGAAATAAAATTTTGACAAAATTTTCTATAGAAATAAATTTTGAGCAAATTTTCTATAGAAATATAATTTAGAGAAAATTTTCTATAGAAATAAATTTTTGAGGCAATTTTCTATAGAAATAAATTTTTGAGAAAATTTTCTATAGAAATAACATTTTGACAAAATTTTCTATAGAAATAAAATGTTGACAAAATTTTCTATAGAAATAAAATTTTGACAAAATTTTCTATAGAAATAAAATCTTGACAAAATTTTCTATAGAAATAAAATTTTGACAAAATTTTCTATATAAATAAAATTTTGAGCAAATTTTCTATAGAATACAATTTTGAAAAAATTTTCTATGGAAATAAAATCTTTACAAAGTTTTCTGTAGAAATACAATTTTGACAACATTTTCTATAGAAATAAATTTTGAGAAAATTTTCTGTAGAAATAAAATTTTGACAAAATCTTCTATAGAAATAAAATTTTGTCAAAAATTTCCAGAGAAATAAAATTTTGACAAAATTTTCTATAGAAATAATATTTTGAGAATATTTTCTATAGAAATAAAATTTTGACAAAATTTTCTATAGAAATAAAATTTTGACAACATTTTCTATAGAAATAAAATTTTTGACAAAATTTTCTATAGAAATTAAATTTTGACAAAATTCTCTATAGAAATAAAATATTTACAAAATTTTCTAAAGAAATATAATTTTGACAAAATTTTCTATAGAAATAAATTTTTGACAAAATTTGTATAGAAATAAAATTTTGACAAAATTTTCTATAGAAATAAATTTTGAGCAAATTTTCTATAGAAATAAAATTTAGAGAAAATTTTCTATAGAAATAAAATTTTGACAAAATTTTCTATACAAATAAAATTTTGACAAAATTTTCTATCAAAATAAAATTTTGACAAAATTTTCTATCGAAATAAAATTTTGACAAAATTTTCTATAGAAATGAAATTGTGACAAAATTTTGTACAGAAATAAAATTTTGACAAAATATTCTATAAAAATAAAATTTTGAGAATATTTTCTACAGAAATAAAATTTTGACAAAATTTTCTATAGAAATAAAATTTTGACAAAATTTTCTATAGAAATAAAATTTTGACAAAATTTTGTATAGAAATAAAATTTTGACAAAATTTTCTATAGAAATAAAATTTTGACAAAATTTTCTATAAAAATAAAATTTTTACAAAATTTTCTATAAAAATAAAATTTTGAGCAAATTTGCTATAGAAATAAAATTTTGACAAAATTTTCTATGGGAATAAAATCTTTACAAAGTTTTCTATAGATATACAATTTTGACAAAATGTTTTTAAAATTTTTTATAGAAATATAATTTTGACAAAATTTTCTATAGAAATAAAATTTTGACAAAATGTTTTTAAAATTTCCTATAGAAATAAAATTTTGACAAAATTTTCTATAGAAATAAAATTTATTGGCATTCCAATGAATTTTTTCTGTGTACGATATCAAAAAAATGGATAGTGAATGGATTTTAAAATTTAGATTAGATTCCTATCATTTGCACAATGGGATTTGTAACTTCAGTGTTTCTGTAACTACAGACATACCCCCCACTTACCTAACAATTAAGTCGGTTCAAATAGGACCTTATTTTGTTACCATTTTTTTCGTATCCTCAAAAAATGTTTTAAAACCTACAACTATGTATGTTAAATATGATCTTAATAACCACTGCATCAAGGTCCCTCTTGGGTTTTGATCTTTAACTGGACGTAAGAAATCATTAAATTGCCCTAAAAAGCAATTAAAATTGAATTGCAGAACCGTTAACGGAAAAATCAATTTTAAAAATTTACATAAAATTACACAAAATTAGATATAGAAAAATGAAACCACTATCGCAGGCCCGCAGGTAGCAATTAACATTGGGTGTGTTCACGGAGTCAAATGAGTTTTGTTGTTTGTTTTTTGTTTGACTCTAATATTCTTACAACAAAATCTTTATAAATTAAGAAAGAACGAAACCAAATATCCAACATCTGTTAAAACGCAAGTTAATTATGGTTATTCTTTTTTTCTTTCAGTTTCGTTCCGCTTCATCTCCCAAGACAATTAACTCGGCTGATGATTTGTGGGCTAGCTGCTCAAAGTATATCTTAACTGGCTATGGACTAAGAAAAAGAGGAAGAACGAAAACAAAAAAAGATTAAAGCTTATCTTTCGATGGCTATGACTATGGCTTGGACAAAGGAGTTTTCTTTTCAATTCATTTTAATCTTGAGTAGCTACTGTTGTTACGTAGTAAGCCCCCAAAGAGATTTGAAAATAAACAAAAACCACCACCACCAACAACAACAACGAGATAGCTATAGCAGAACCGGTATGAGAACCTGATCTAGATCTTAAAATTCAGCCCCAAACTGAAAACTCATAAATGATTGTATATTATTTTAATAATTTATTACTAAAGTCATTGTTGTTGTAGTTGCTGAAACTGGCCATATACAGTCCAAGGAACTTATCGTCCACCAAAAGCCCAATTTCCATTGATCTCTGCAAATGTAGTCTCCACCAAGAATTGAGATTTTTTTGCTATGTTGTCTTTGAATCTCTATGCATTAGTCCATCGTCTCTATGTGTCATGGATTTCTGATATTTTTTCTCAGATATGGGATTTCCTTCTATGTGATGGTCTAAAACTCTCCTTAACAAAGAATCTAAAAAAAAAAAACAAAATAAAACAAACAGAAAGACCAGAAGCCACTGAAGTAGAAAGAAATACACCCAAGACCACTACCCCATGTCGCCAGAAATCTCCAACAGTCTCCAAGAAATAATTGAGTAAAGCAGGTGGCTGCTATGATGATTAGCTGTTTACCTTATTACATTAGCCTTTAAGCATTTCGGGTACGGGTGATTTGGTTATTAGAGAGCTGATGGATTATTATAAGCATATTTTTCGTACCAAAACAGAGTAGAGTCTATGAGACGTATTTGGCTGGAACACTGTTGCCGCATGTAGTTGGCGAGCTCAATCACATCCAAGTGAACAAATTTTTTGTGTATCATTCCATAAATCGTTATAATGCTACTGGTAGCAATGTCAACTGCAACAATATCTAAAACGGTTAAGCGAGTGAAGTGTGATCAGTTACCGAATATAGTGTTCTCTGATGTGAGAAATTTCTGCCATGAACTGAAAGCAAGAACGAATATTTGAGCCTACAAACGGCTACCCATAGTAATAGACCATATGAAATATTCTAAGACCATCGATAGCCACACTCTAATGGTTTTCATCGAACAAATGTCAAGCTGACCAGGCGTATAGTACAGATGCTGATATTGTTAACTCATTTCAAGTTCATGTGTAGTTCCCTGTTGTGCTCCTGTGGTATCCGGATTATATAAATTTGAAACAGTTCAGCCATCTCGTTGAAAGATGTACAAACGGTTGCTTTCCAATTCACCAGATGACAATCCGATGGACTTTTTTATTTGGGCACCTTTTGTGAAGCAAGGTAAGTACTAAAAAAATTTTCGCTACGGACATTTTCTGTATCGTTATTCCCCATAACAAGAATGGGAAATAATATCAACAGCATACAACTTTGCAACTCGTTTTTTTGACCGATCAAGATCAAAACGCGATAATGTCCAACAAACTTTAAGTTGGGTTCACAGAAAAAAATTTCCAATTTTTTTTTAAATTTAATTGATTCAACAAATTTTTTAATTGAAACAAAAATCAATCACATAAATCAATAGTATCAATTAATTTGTTAATTGGATAAATTAGTTTTTAAATTGGCTGCCAATTAATTTTTTAATTGATACTATCATTTCTATGATTGAAGACATTTCATTAAAAAATTGCATCAATTAATTTCGTGATTGAATCAGTAAAAAATTTTTTGTGTGTTGGATATAGTGGCAGCGGTAAACTTCTGTGGTATAACGATTCAGTTGCAGAGTTTAGCTCTATGACAAAGGTCCTCCTTTTTATAGCCGAACTGCATTTAACAAAACAGTGAAATCTGAAACATATATGTATAGTCAGGCTTGCGAGGGGGGTATATGGCATTTTCTTTTCAGTAACTTAATAATGTCAATTCCATTAATCTTTCCTGTCCAATAAGCTCGAATAAATATTGTAATAATTTCTAGTTTAAATGATTTGGACATTGAACCAGCCTGCACTGATATCAGGCTAACATAAAAAAGTTTACTTGAATTCAAAGATTTTAATTTTCCCTTAAGAATGTTGATATTGATTCCGAGCCATAGATACTGCTTCTTTAAAATAAAGTCATTTTTTTTTTTTGGAACTTTCTGACTTTAAATCTAGGCTCTATAAATTTACAATTAGGATACAAATCTCATTTAAAGAATTTTCGTTCTCTTTTTGGTATCCATGTCCAAATAAATCCCAGTTTAAAAATCCAAATTATAACAGACACTTCAAAGCAAGAAATTCTTAATTTCTAAAAAAAAAAAATGTTAACCAAAGATGCAAAATCTGTAAAATAAGTATTAGCCTAATTTTGAAGCTTTTATATCTTTAATCCAAAGATTCAATATCTCAGATAATAATGATTATATTTTTAAATTAAAAATGTTTTTCTTAAATTTATGGAAAATTTGCCTTATTTCAAAGACACATGACTTTGATGGAGGTACGCAAAATTCAACAGTTTCGTGTCCTAAATTTAAAGAAAACAATTGTTAAAGCAAAGATTGTGAACTTCCTACAATCTTTGCTTTAAGAATTGTTTTCTTTAAATTTAGGACACGAAACTGTTGAATTTTGCGTACCTCCATCAAAGTCATTTGTGTTTGAAATAAGGCAAATTTTCCTTAAATTAAAGAAAACCAGTTTTAATTATTAATTAATTAATTAAAATTCTTTATTTTACACAAAAATCTTTCCATAATATTGTGTAAATTGCGTATTCTAAAATTTTGGTTGCATAGTCTTTCATATTAGACCAATATTGATTTTTAGTGTGGACTTGAACATGGTAATCGATGCACCCTCGCAAACTTTAAGTGGATTGTGATATTTAATTTGCTTCAATCAAATTTTGTCAATTAAATCAGGGATGTAAAAGTTGGTACAATTGTACTAAATTTGGTACATATCACTTCTCAAAAGTACCATGATACTACAATGATCTATTTGGTACAATTTGAAATACTCAGTTCTTCTTCAAAATGCTCGAGAAGTCCCAATTGATTAACTGTCCACTTAATTATCCCATAAATTATATTGTACACATACTTAAGGTGCTGACCAAATTACAATCAAATGTGATAAAAAAATGTCTATTTAAAATTAGGAGTACGATGTGTATCTGAAATCTTACAATAAAATATTACATTTCGGAAGATTAAATGCAAGCTTCATATTTAAAATATTCAAGACATCAAATAGCGACCCTTTTTCTATATCCTGAAATGGATAAAAAAACATACATATTTAGGATTTTATGAAGCATTTCCATTGAAGTTTAGTCTTAATATGGAGGTCATGTTGAAACTTCAAAATTTCTGCCAGATTATGGACAATTCTTGAGTGAGTTTTTTTTTCAACCAACTAATTTCCAATATTGAATGCCTTATTCCCAATTCTTAGCCAAAATTACAAGTGTTGCGGTATTTCAAAAATCGCTCCTGTTCAAATCGTGTTTGACAGAATAATTTCATACGAAAATATGATGAAGACTTGGACAACAAACACATTGGAAGGAAACCTATTTTGAATTTTGACTCGCAAAAAAACTTTACAAGTTAATAAATAATTTTTATTGTTTTCGGTTACTATACTCGAAACCATTATTTTGAAATTTGGTACAATTTTAATCAAAAAATACACTTTTTTATTCTCGTTGGTACAATTTAAAGATTTGATTTTTCATTCCTGAATTGAATCCATGAAAAATATTTGTATTGGTAACAATTCGTGTCAGCAATCATCGATCTAAATAGTGCTGTAAGATAGTTCTCAGTCTTGAAAACTCAATCGCTTTGCAATTGCCTGTTATACGTATGTACCTAGGCTCTCATACTATGTGAATATGGAACTGCTCAGCCATTTCGTTAAGAGGTTTGAATCAGTGTAGACAGCCATCGAGTACGACAGGCAACATAGCTCAAGGATTTAATAGCAGACTTAGTATCTGAGTATATATTATGCCAATATTTATTGGAATATAAGATTTCAAGCAATACGCGACCACCTCCTTGAGCAAAAATTACATACTGAAAATCATTACAGTGAGTTACTTGGTACTAAGTTACAGGTTTTTTTGGGTAGATACCTAGACTCAATTGCCAGACCAATTAAGGGTCTTGGTTATAAAAATTTTAATTTATTACCAGAAATCTTTGTTTAACATGCTTTACTCTAGGGAACTTCTTTTTTTTTTTAAGTTTCGTTAGAGTGGTTGACATTATTTGGAGAACAGCACTGTGCCCGTGATATCTTTCCAATCATGTCGGGCCATAGCCTTATTGTAACTTACTGTTACTGACATAATGATCGCAGGAAATATATACAGTATGACATTAAGGAAATCTGTTCCTGTCTTATTTAATGCACCAGAGATACACATAGACCCTGATCGCTGGTCCTTTTTTTAAATTCACTCAGTGATTCAATTGCCGAATTTCTGCCTACCCTCGAAATCCAAAATTTTCATTATTTATAAAAAAATGTTGTAAACAAATATCAAGTATTATGTCTCCATTGGATATGGCAAAGAAAAGCAAAATGAAAACAACAAAAAAGCGGACAATATATCGATCAACGGCGATGATGGTAATGATGGCGAGTATATTAATGATGGCCATAAAAATTAATCATGTGCACACTTAATTTGACACTTACTCATATAAATGCAACAACTGTACAATAAAGTAAACAACATTATAGACTGCAATAATTAAAATCGTTGGTTGAAGATGGTGAGTATAAACACCAAAAAAGTCAAAATTGAAATTAAATAAATAAGATCGGTTAATAAAATGAGAGGATAATATGACCACATATGGGAAAATCGTGTGATTCATGGGGAACTTAATTTTGCGCATACTTTTTATGGATTAGGTATAGGGATATAAAAGCGAAAATCGATAAAAAAAAACTAATACCGGCAACTCATCAAAAAAATCGAAAATCTCATTAAATCTCCTGGGTTAACAAATAAGAGATACTATGGTATTTGAGAGAGAATCACTATTATATCTAAAAATTGCATTCTATATCTAAGCACTGTCTAATTCCTTTATATTAACTAAAAATAGGATTCGTCCTTGTTTTAACAATGTGTCCTGAGGTAGTCTTCATTAAATTTAAATTGAAGTAAATATTTTGCAAAGCACAAATAGATAGACGGACAGACGGTATATAGGGCTTCATCCACTCTGGAGATGAATGAGATAAATGGAGATGAACGTATTGCTGGTAGGCACGTTTTCAATCATGACGAAATCTTGTATCTTGTATATCGATTTAGGGTATAGGAAGTAAATACGGACATAAGTTTGCCCCATCGGTAGCATATGTTTTCTCAAACATAGATGACAGAGATAATAGTTTACAGTTGTTGTTGTTAGGATCATGGAAGGATACATAGTTTTTTATACCCTCCACCATAGGATGGGGGTATATTAACTTTGTCATTCCGTTTGTAACACATCGAAATATTGCTCTAAGACCCCATAAAGTATATATATTCTGGATCGTGGTGAAATTCTGAGTCGATCTGAGCATGTCCGTCCGTCCGTCTGTTGAAATCACGCTAACTTCCGAACGAAACAAGCTATCGACTTGAAACTTGGCACAAGTAGTTGTTATCGATGTAGGTCGGGTGGTATTGAAAATGGGCCATATCGGTCCACTTTTACGTATAGCCCCCATATCAAGGGACCCTCAGATTTGGTTTGTGGAGCCTCTAACAGAAGCATATTTCATCCGATCCGGCTGAAATTTGGTATATGGTGTTGGTATATGGTCTCTAACAACCATGCAAAAATTGGTCCACATCGGTCCAAAATTATATATAGCCCCCATATAAACCGATCCCCAGATTTGGCTTGCGGAGCCTAAAAGAGAAGCAAATTTCATCCGATCTGGCTGAAATTTGGTACATGGTGTTGGTATATGGTCTCTAATAACCATGCAAACATTCGTTCACATCGGTCCATAATTATATATAGCCCCCATATAAACCGATCCCCAGATTTGGCTTGCGGAGCCTCAAAGAGAAGAAAATTTCATCCGATCCGGCTGAAATTTGGTACATGATGTTGGTATATGGTCTCTAACAACCATGCAAAAATTGGTCCATATCGGTCCTTAATTACATATAGCCCCCATATAAACCGATCCCCAGATTTGGCTGGTGGAGCCTCTAAGAGAAGCATATTTCATCCGATCCGGCTGAAATTTGGTACATGGTGTTGGTATATGGTCTCTAACAATCATGCAAAAATTGGTCCACATCGGTCCATAATTATATATAGCCCCCATATAAACCGATCCCCAGATTTGGCTTGCGGAGCCTAAAAGAGAAGCAAATTTCATCCGATCCGGTTGAAATTTGGCACATGGTGTTAGTATATGGTCTCTAACAACCATGCAAAAATTGGTCCACATCGGTCCAAAATTATATATAGCCCCCATATAAACCGATCCCCCGATTTGGCTTGCAGAGCCTCTAAGAGAAACAAATTTCATCCGATCCGGCTGAAATTTGGTACATGATGTTAGTATATGGTCTCCAATGACCATGCAAAAATTGGTCCATATCGGTCCATAATTATATATAGCCCCCATATAAACCGATCACCGGATTTGACCTCCGGAGCCTCTTGGAAGACCAAAATTCATCTGATTCAGTCGAAATTTGGTACGTGATGTTAATATATGGCCTCAACCACCCATGCAAAAATTGGTCCATATCGGTCAATAGTTACATATAGCCCCCATAAAACCGATCCACCGATTTAGCTTGCGGAGCCCCTAAGAGAACCAAATTTCATCCGATCCGGCTGAAATTTGGTACACGGTGTTAGTATATGGTCTCTAACAACCATGCAAAAATTGGTCCACATCGGTCCATAATTATATATAGCCCTCATATAAACCGATCCCTCGACTTGGCTTGCGGAGCCTCTAAGAGAAGCAAATTTCATCCGATCCGGCTGTAATATTTCCAAACCCCGTTTTTCTATCAAATTCAATAGGCTTCGTTCTTGTGTTAAAAGTGTGCCCTTAGACAAACTTCATGAAGTTTAATTTGAAGCAAATATCTTGGAAACAACAGATAGATAAATAGACGGATGAACGGGTATCCAAGGCTTCATCGACTTGGAAAGTGAATATGTTGTGCATGGGACCCGTATTACTGGTAGGCACATTTTCAAGCAGGAAGAAACTTTGTGTTAGTCTTAGGGTATAAGGAGTAAATTCGGACTTACGTTAGGTCCATCGGAATCAAGACTCTTTCGTATTTAGGTATTAAGTAAAATAGTTTTTCTATGGATATCAAATGCTGTAGAAATAACTGCGTTTTGGACAGCTAATGAGGCCTCTGGGAAGACCATTTCTATGGGTGCCAGAGTTATTATATTTTCACAGAAGGACGGAGTTGTCTACAGAAACCAAATATTTCACGACAATCAAGTTTTATTTTTTTGGAGTTCCAGACTAAGATTTCTATACGTTGACACAGTTGGTTCACACCTATCAATTAACAGTCTTCCCTTCATACTTTTAATGGCTGCAGATTCAAGCAGATTGTGAATTTTAGCAAAATCAGATTAAAAATCAACTGACTAGACCTTCTAAAATGAAAATCAAATAAAAGAATACCATTGATCAACATTGCTTATATTCGAACTTTAGATCTTCATGTAACATAGTTATTTTAAATCAAATTTAGATAACAGAGGAACTCATTAACATGCATCAAATTTTACAAATGCAGAAACTCATTTGTTCGATATATCCAACAAATAATTTTCTCTTCTCTATGGAGAAGTGTAAAATAGGAACCCTCTTTCTCCGCAACAAAAAACCAAGGACATTTTACTTCAAGTTCATTTCATTGATCTTTTTCTAGTAAGACATTTTTTTTATAAATTTCCATTCAGAAATTCTTTTGTATGGCCTTTCGATTAATTGCCATTTTCCAATGAATTCCTTTTAAGTGATTATGACATGACACCTTTTGTCATGTCATCCATAAATCTGTCATTTTCCGCTATGCATGTCAACAATTTGCGGAATCAAGGCATTGCTTAATATCATTCGATTCTCCATAATTCCGGTCTGATATGACCATAAAAGGGAACGTTACGGATTATTAATTTTTGTGGGATTCATTTGGCTCTTGTTTTTTGCCTTTGTTATGGCCATAGGCTTATTTTACGCTTCGAATGTAAGTGAATCATTTAAATGTTATTGCATTATTAGGTGAAATTAAACAAGGAATTGTGGGGCTACATTTTAATTTTTATTTTTTTGTTCAAATATTAAGAACGTCATCCGGAAGGCCTTTCTCCACCGCCACGTTAAATCATCGTAAGAAAATACTTGAAACCATCAACAGAGAAAAATTAGGTCAAATGAGATAAATGTGTTACGTTCCATGTTGCAAACGATTTATTTGATTTAAATGAAGAAACAAAGGATGGATTTCTCATTCAGCGGGGCCGCTTAATTTTTGGTTTCTGTTTTTTTGCAATGTTGGGAAAAGCAATATTTGTTATAACGGTATTTGTAGCGACATCATATCATCAATTTAATTAAACGTTAATAACCAAAAATGGGAGGTCCTGTTTTGTTATTTAATAAGGCCTGCCACGATGATGATGATGATGATGTACAACGTTGGTGTGAGAACGATTATGACGAAGCGATAATGAAGGTGGTGATTTTATAAAAATTTTCGTAAAAAAAATTAATTTTAAAGAAAGAGAAACTTTTCTTTGGTAGTCATATATTATTCATTTAACCTTAATTTGTGATATAAAGCTGGAGAAGAAATTTATTTCCTTTATAAATGAAGAGTTTTCTTTTCGACGAAATGAAATTTGGGTCAATTAAAGTTCCCTTTTGTTTTTAACACAATTTATTTGAGGGAACTGGATACTTCATAGGTTTTCCTCCATGAAATAGAATTGACAACTATTTGTCATTGTCCCTTGACATTTGATTTATTTTTATATTATTATATTAAAAATTAAAATTTTTGAAAATACACGGAAACAATTAATTTTGACCAACGAAGTCTTCGTATGCTTCTTTTTCCAAATCTATGGATATTCGCTACACTGGTAGAAAAAGTTTCGTTATATTAATGAAATGTGTCATTAAAATTGAGCCAATGAAACAAATTCGTTAATATAACGAAATTTTTCGTTACCATAATGAAGATGCAAAATCAACTATAGCTACAACTATATATAATATCAGACATTTCTGCTCAGATTGTGACAAAACTCCCATAAAAATGTACCCCTTAATGTTCTTAAATATGGAAATGCGGTTTATCTCTAAGACCTATACCAATGTTACCCCACAAATGCTTATGTTTACTAATTCAGTAGGTGTGGTTTAGGATATGCTATAGTCGGCCCCGCCCGTCTTTCTACTTTACTTATATGTACTATTAGTATTAGTATTCTTTACTACAAGACTCTCGTATTATAGATACGTTTTACAAACCACAAGCCCTTGAAATTATAAATGATTCAGAATTATTTTCATAGTCTTATCAACTAAACTACGACCATAAGATACGTGATAATCTGCACTATTGGCTACTTTGTAGAGATGTGCGCGTGAACGATTGTTCACCAATGCTCTTGCAAAGGTTCACAATCGAAGCAAAAACCGATAATCTTTCTAGGGACTAAAAAACAATCACGATATTAATCATTAATTAAAATCAATTACGATATTAATCATATTAAACAAACATTTAGTTTTTATTCTTTTAAGGGTTTATTCGTAAAGGAATCAGGATTTGTACTTTGTATAGGATTATACCTGGACGGACTGAAACATTTTGCTAAATATAGTTATTAGTGGAATTAATTTTCAATGATATCAGACTTGTCATTTGAGGTCTTAAATGGTGATGCATAAACGCGTCACGGGCTGTTTTCGAGACACGGTGAACTGGCCATAGTCTTATCTCCTACATTCAGCCAAATATAATCACCGTAAAAGTTCCATGCTAAGAGACGCCCAGCTGTCTGTGGTAGCTATTGAAGTTTACAAGTAGCAATCACTCATTGCGGCATTTGACAAAAATAATTACTCGCTGTTTTTTTTTTTTTTGTTATATTAGTCTCGAAAAGAAAATGCGCAAAAATTCTATTTGCAGATAATCACAATAAAAACTTAGTCGATTTATAAACCGCAAAACCTCCACCCCATCCCCGTGGTCATTTCTTTATCTGGTTATTGTAAGTTTGTGGCTACAAATCGGATAACAGATGATGAGAGTCTTTACTACGTTCCATGTATGAAGCAAAAAAAGAAACACTGAATTGAATTGAAACAATAGAAATGTATATAGTTTCCACCATCAAGGTCCATAAATAACAAAACGAAATGCCTGCAATCTACAGAAATCCAAATGAGGGAGCTAGATCGTGCTTTTTTCTCTAACCTATGGACATTGACAATTTAAAAATTTATTGTTGATTTGATATCAGCTCTAACAGAATGAATATAATTACAAATATTAAATGGATTTGTAGAAAATTTATCAGAGACGTGACTACTAATGGCATAGTTAATAGAATAAAGAGGATACCGTAGACAAAATACAAATAAGAAAGAGCTTATATAAGGTAGAGGGGACTATATTAAAAAACTTGCTCCTAATATTCTTAGTTTTGAGCATTTATTACTAAAATTTAGCACAACGTAATCTTGGATGATATTACAATCCACTCGGGCAAGATTCATCCTAATCAATTCAGATTTAGATATATGTTAGCTTCCATATATATACAATATATATATATATATATATATATATATATATATATATATATATATATATATATATATATATATATATATATATATATATATATATATATATATATATATATATATATATATATATATATATATATATATATATATATATATATATATATATATATATATATATATATATATATATATATATATATATATATATATATATATATATATATATATATATATATATATATATATATATACTATCCGATCTCTTTCAGACTTACATATAGCAGACTTACATACACAGAAAAAAATTTCACGAAAAATTTTCCTGTTAAAATTTTAATTGAGTTTTATAAAATATTCAATTAAAAATTTAATTGAATCAACAAATTTTTTAATTGAAAAAAAAAAATCAATCACCAAAATTAATAGTAACAATTAATTTTTTAATTGGATCAATTAATTTTTTAATTGACCTTCAATTAATTTTTTAATTGATACTATCATTTCTGTGATTGAAGACATTTCAATTAAAAAATTAATTGGATCAATTAATTTCGTGATTGAATCAGAAACAAATTTTTTTGTGTGTATATAAATTGCCCCATTTTCACAAATTTGTCTACATCTCCCACACTAATTGAGCGATTTCTCCTACCATACCAACTCTGTAGGTGTAAAATCAAGTATAGCTCCTAATAATAATAGGCATTTCTGTCCAGATTGAGATAAAGCTCCCATAAACATGTACCACTTAATTTTCTTAACCCTTTCGACCCTAAAGTTGCCTGTGGGCAACTTTTTGTGTTTTGAGACTCACTGTCAGCGTTGTTTTTGTTTTTGTTCATAAAACTGTAACGGTATCGAAAGCTACACTTGTTTTCTTCAAGTTGAATGAAAAATCAGCTAATTTGGTTGTCAATTAGCAAAACATTTTTCATTAATACGTACGTACCTCAAGAAAAAAATATTTGCGAATTTAAAAAGAGGTTTTTATACATGTGACTTTTTTCAAAAATTACAACTAAAATGTTGAAAGTTTTTATTAAATCTATTGTAGTACATGTCAAATAAAATATTTCTGGGAGTCAAATCTTAGAATTGCAAAAAAACAACAGATGGGAAATTTTTAAAATTGAAAAGTTGCCTGTGGGCAACTTTGGGCAATTGTGGTAGTAAAATTACATATTTTTGAACATAAGGCCTGGAGAAAAAAGGTTTGAAAAACAATGGTTTTGAAAAAATTTTGAACTTCAATTGGGATGTCCCAGTGACGAGAAATGCAGCGATGATGTGGAAAACATATCTGCAGTGCAGTGGGGAATTTGGAAGGATTCGTAAAAGGGGAGGAATCCACTTCATGGCAACATACTAGTGGATTAGCACGAATATTGACGCTTTATAATACTTTGTTTTTTTTTACACCGCCAGTTAAATTGACATGGGTTAAAAACAACAAAAAAAAAAACAAAACATTTTCGTGAGTCACGCGTGATTCACGCGAAGCCGTGAATGAAATTTAAACGGAATCTCGTGAATGAAATTTAAACGAAACCTCGTGAATGTGCGTGAACGGGATTAAAGAAAAATGTGTGGCGCGTGAGTAAAAATCAAATTGTGTTCGTGATTGTGAGTGAGTAAACTTTCTCCGAAATCACGCTCCCGATAAAAATTTACTTTCACGATCCAACCCAAGCTCACGATCCAACTCACGCTCAAGATAAATTTCACGTTAACAATAAAATTCATATTCACGATAAAATTCGCACTCACATTAAAACAGACACAAAAAGTCACAATCACGAACAAATTCGTGACCGTGAATTCCTATCTGCATGGCATGCGTGAGTACAAATATTTCTTCGAGAATGTGTTTGAGCGTGATTGAAATTCCACTCACGCGCGCATCTAAGTATATATTTACTGTAAAATAACAAAAAACTTAACAAAAATCCAATAAAACGTAATACGTCTATCATTACAAAACAAAATAGTTTGTAGTCACAATTGCCCAAAGTTGCCCACAGACAACATTCTCTACCGCCTAAACGAATGGGCGTGGCGACCCGAAATTTTGGCTAGGCGCTTCTTAAATGACTTCAACATGATTAAAAGTAAAAAAAAAAAAATTTGCGATACCTATAAAAATTCGGGGTCGAAAGGGTTAAGTATTGAACTATGGTTTATCTACCAAATCTATTTCAATGATACCCAAATGCTTATGTATACAAATTCAGTAGGGATGGTTTAGGGTATGATATAGTTGGCCACGCTCGACTTTCTACATTACTTACTTGTTTTTCTTCAAGATTACAAAATTCCTTATTTAAAAGGAACTATGTCCTTAGTTTTGTATAAATTGTCTGTCTTAAGTTAGGTTAAAATGCTAAAATGTTTTTCATTGTATTGACAAAAATTGCCATTAAAACAAACCACTTTCATAAATAAAACGAAAATGTTCATTATTGTAATGAATGTTTTTATTCACAAACGAATAGTTTCATAGTATTAATGAATATTTTCATTGTCTTAATGAAATAATTTCGTTACGTTTATGAAAATAATTGCATTAGCTCAATATTAATGAAATTTTCACGAGTATGTATATGAGCCTCGAAATCTACTAAGATTTCCTTATTGGTGTAATTTTTTCCTAAGATAATAGCTTATTCCCACTACCCTAGATCATATTCCTACGGCTCCACCCCATTGTTGCTGTTAAAACTAAATAATACGATAATAAATGCTCATTAACATAGATTAGAAATAAATTAAAATTTATTAATACCTACACAAGGGAGGAGTAAGCAGACTGAATATGCAGTATTACACGCTTCAAGAATAAGAATTTGCCATTACAAAGTCATCCAACAATCTGTCTGTCACACACATGCTATGTAAAACAATTGATAAATTAATAAACTATAACAATTGTGGCCCCCTTTGGGCTCCAATACAACATGGGTATATCATTAAGGAGGAGATCAGTAAGTGTCATTGTCGTTCGGTAGGTCGATCGATCGAACGATTGTCCCATGATGGGCTATTTAAAATTCATTGAATTTATCAAATCAATGTTTGCTCAACAGACATGGTTTGTATTCTCGTGTGGAAAATTGATAAGCGAACAATTACATTTCCATAGAATATTTTTTTCGCTCCTAAATCAGCTTCAGTTAGACGATGAGGCCTCAAAAACCATTAACACGTTCATGGTGGAGAGTTAGCTGTATTATTGACAATTCCCATAATTATAATTTAAATTACCCTACCATTGGGACTACAGCCAATTGTACTCGCAACTACCATGCAAACGAAGATAGGCTAGGATAAGAACTCCCCAACCCATTTTGTTGCACTCTTTTTTTAGTCCGAGGAAAACCAAAAGTGTAATGTTTATTTTATTTTATTTCATTTTTTTCTTCTTCGTCTTTTTTTATTAATAACTTCAATAAACAAATGTGCTGATATTTACATTTACATTTACGATATATGGAAGGCAGTCAAAGGCACTCGATCCAAGTAACCTGAAGATGCATTGAGGAGAGAATGAGTTGGTTTAGCATGTTTGGAATACATAACGAAGATGGGCAGTTTGAACCATGACTGAAATTTCTTATCCACACTTGGTTGTAGTTTTTTCTTCTTCTAAATAAACAAATGCTAATGCCAAACGTCTCACAGTGTCTGTCCCTAGAGGCCCCGTTGTATGGCTGACTTGACTTCAGGTGTCCTAAGTAACCTTCTTACACTCTTTACCTAGTAAAACGAACTTAGCACACACGCAGCAAGTGTGAGTGAGTGCACTCAAGTATTGACTGGGGGCCTGAGAATTTATGGAGATACTCAGAACCATTCGTCAGTTGCGCATGCGCATTAAAGTCCCTAACTAATCAAATTGAATTGTGTACATATGCCTTGTGTTGCCGTTGTTGTAATATTTACTGTTATAAAAAGCTACTTGGTTTCGTTTAGCCCATTGCCTTTTAGGGGGGACATATGATTTTTTATTTTGTTTTATTTTATTTTTCTTGCTTTATTACATGGCACCATGTTTGGGGCCTAAGCACAAGCATTAAGCATATTAAATATTGTCCTAAGAAAGTAAATGATAAGATTTCTTCACAACACATATATTTGTTCACTTCTTATAAGATTTGTAAAGATTTTCTGGATATTCTAGTAGGGTAAACAATGGTAATATTTAAATTTTGTTACTAAAAGAGTGGTCCGATAAATGCTTAGCCTGTAGATAGAACAAATATTCCGGAGAAGTGTCGATTTATATATTCAAAGTAGGCTCCAAAAGTATGTAATTTTGAACCTGTCTGAATAATACGCTTTGTCGAGAACTCATCATCATTTGATTGATATTTTTGATAAGTGAGAGAGTTTTTTTTTATTTTGGACGACAGAAATGAAGTTGCACTTGACCAAATGTGAAGAATACGGTGTATGAGGTTGTACTTCACATCCAAATTCACCCAGTTCGAAAGTAGCTTAGCGCGAAATGCGTGCTATTTTCATCACCAAGTGGTACCATTGCCAGATATGCATTGCAACCAACAACAGATTGCTATCATTTGCAAACTGCTCGTCTGACAGCTGACAAACTTATTCCAGTGATAGTTCATTTTATTGTTTATAATCTTGCAAAAGTATTTTGATCTACTGCATTCAGATATAAAGCTATTCGTAATTGAATTCTAGCGTAATAGTGTGATTGCTTTATATTTGGCTGGAAAACCATAAGCGGCTATCACTTGTGGAAAACCACAAGTCCACAATCAAGACACAAATTCAGTGCAACAGCTGTTGAAATGGTGGACATCCGTCCTACGACAAGCCCAGGCCGAATCTTATGTACCCTCCACCATGGATTGTGTAGAAACTTCTACAAAAGACTGTCATCCACAATCGAATTACTTGGGTTGTAGCATCTTAAAACTTCTTAACATCGTTTTTTAAATTGTGAGTTAGTCCATACGTGGTATATATTAGACAAAAAAGGTATGTGTAGGTAAGTCTACAAATAATTACGAATCAATATGGATTTTTTGCACGATACGTAGAGAGCCAGAATTGAAATATGGGGGTCGCTTATATGGGGGCTATATACAATTGTGAACTTGATATGGACCAATTTTTGTGTGATTGGGGATCGATTTATCTGAGGGCTATATATAACTATAGACCGATATGGGCCTAGTTAGGCATGGTTGTTAACGGCCATATACTAGCACAATGTACCAAATTTCAACTGACTCAGATGAAATTTGCTCCTCCAAGAGGCTCCAAAACAAAATCTCGGGATCGGTTTATATGGGGGCTATATATGATTATGGACTGATATGGACCACTTTTGGCATGGTTGTTAAATATCATATACTACCACCACGTACCAAATTTCAACCAGATCGGATGAATTTTGCTTCTCCAAAAGGCACCGGAGCTCTTCCAAGGGGCTCCGGAGGTCATATCTGAGGATCGGTTTATATGAGGGCTATATATAATTATGGACCGATTTCGACCAATTTTTGCATGGGTGATTGAGGCCGTATATTAACACCACGTACCAAATTTCAACTGAATCAGATGAATTTTGGTCTTCCAAGATGTTCCGGAGGTCAAATCTGGTGATCGGTTTATATGGGGACTATATATAAACTTCTACGAAAGACTGTCATCCACAAATTTAAACTCACTCGGATGAAATTTGCTCCTCCAAGAGGCTCCAAAACCAAATCGCGGGATCGGTATATATGGGGGCTATAAATGATTATAGACTGATATGGAATACTTTTGGCATGGTTGTTAAATATCATAAACTACCACCATGTACCAAATTTCAATCAGATCGGATGAATTTTGCTCCTCTAAGAGGCTCCGGAGATCAAATCTGGTGATCGGTTTATATGGGGGCTATATGTAATTATGGACCGATATGGACCAATTTCTGCATGGTTGTTAGAGACCATATACTAACACCATGTACCAAATTTCAGCCGGATCGGATGAAATTTGCTTCTCTTAGAGCAATCGCAAGCCAAATTTGGGGTCTTATACCAATATTTCGATGTGTTACAAACGGAATGAGAAAGTTAATATACCCCCATCCTATGGTGGAGGGTATAAAAATATGGGAAACATTTAAATCTGAAGCAATTTTAAGGAAACTTCGCAAAAGTTTATTTGTGATTTATCGCACGATATATATGTAATAGAAATTTAGGAAAATTAGAGTCAGTTTTACAACTTTTCGACTAAGCAGTGACGATTTAACAAGGAAAATGTTGGTATTTTAACCATTTTTGCCGAAATCTGAAAAACATATATATGGGAGCTATATCTAACTCTGAACCGATTTCAATCAAATTCGGCACACATGACTATATTACTAATTGTACTCCTTGTGCAAAATTTCAAGCTAATCGGGATAAAACTCTGGCTCCTGGGTCCATATAAGTGCATATCGGGCGAAAGATATATATGGGAGCTATATGTAAATCTGAATCGATTTCAACCAAATTTGGCACGCATAGCTACAACGCTAAATCTACTCCCTGTGCAAAATTTCAACCAAATTAGCCCAAAACTCTGGCTTTTAGGACCATATTAGTTCATATCGGGCGAAAGTTATATATGGGAGCTATATCTCTGAACCGATCTGAACCGATTTCAATCAAATTTTGTACACTTGACTATACTACTAATTGTACTCCTAGTGCAAAATTTCAACCAAATTCGGCCAAAAATCTGGCTTCTGGGGCCATAGAAGACCATATCGGGCGAAAGATATATATGGGAGCTATATCTAAATCTGAACCGATTTCAATCAAGCTTTGCACACTTGCACGTGTTATGTTTGTACAAAATTTCAAGCAAATCGGTATAAAACTCTGGCTGCTGGGTCCATATTAGTGCATATCGGGCGAAATATATATATGGGAGCTATATCTAAATCTGAACCGATTTCTTCCAAAATCAATAGGGTTCTATTCCGACCCAAATTAGGAACATGAGCCAAATTTGAAGGCGATTGGACTTAAATTTCGACCTAGACTTTGATCACAAAAATGTGTTCACAGACAGACGGACGGACGGACAGACGGACGTGGTTATATCGACTCAGGGACCCACCCTGAGCATTATTGCCAAAGACACCATGTGTCTATCTCGTCTCCTTCTGGGTGTTACAAACATATGCACTAACTTATAATACCCTGTTCCACAGTGTGGCGCAGGTTATAAAAATAATCGGGATTACTTGCCAAAGGGGGTCAGTTGAAAATATCCATTGGATTCTAGAACTTAATAATATCGATTGGTTACCAGAACTTAAGCTGCGCCGATAGCAATGTGGTCGGCCGTCACAATGGCCTATGGTCGCTCTCCACTTGTATTCATGGACTGTGGGGTCAAAATATATGCCGAATATTATCGAGAAAATGCCCGAAAGACAGTATTAAAGCCCAGGACACACAAATATGCCGTCCATAGGCCATGTACTCACCAACAGCCCTCAACATGGGGATCATGGAGATGGGATCATCCACCGCTGAAAAACTTTTTGGTGTTTGGTCGAAACTGGGTTTGAACCCACGACCCTGTGTATGCAAGGCAGACATGCTAACCATTGCACTATGGAATAGGCCAAAGTATCTATCATCTCAAGCAGGCACCTTGTTGGAAAAGGACCACTCATATCACACTATTGAATTGTTCTAAAAAGTATTATAAAACAGAAAAAATATGATAATATTGAACTAGAACATACCAAATCTCTTTAATTAGAAATTTCAGGAAAATAGTCGAGCTCTATTCGGCATAGATCATATGATCCGTTGCGAAGTAGTCCATGGGAATCAAACTTGTGAGGCAAAGAAAAAAAGTGGACATTAACTTCCCAAGAAGTAGCACCGTCTTTTGGCAAGGGATATAAAAATAGAAAATCGAAAAAGGAATGCTCTTTTTTAAGAAAAATTAAAGGCGACATTTTTATATCTTCAAATGAGTCTAATCGATTTGTTTGTATTTTTTAATAATTGTGTCAAATCAACTTTTGATATAGGAAAAAAATTGAAGATATAATTCAACTTTGATTTGAAAGGGGAATTTGATGTATCTTCGCTTTCTTCTTCACTTGTATACCAGAGAATCCATGTTTCGTCCAATCTAAGAAAAACAAGTGTGTAGCCGAAAATTGAATGAAAATGTATCTTTTGAACCGGGAAACTTTTACCTTTTCCATCGATTTTTTTATACCCACCACCATAGAATGGTGACGGGGGTATAATAAGTTTGTCATTCCGTTTGTAACACATCGAAATATCGATTTCAAACTATATAAAGTATATATATTCTTGATCAGGGAGAAATTCTAAGACGATATAAACATGTCCGTCTGTCTGTCTGTTGTAATCACGCTACAGTCTTCAATAATGAACCAATCGTGCTGAAATTTTGCACAGACTAGTCTTTTGTCTGCAGGCAGGTCAAGTTCGTAGTTTTTATTTGCCTTAAATTTGAAATCTAGATGTATTTTATGACCATAAAGAGGTGTGCCAAAATTTGTGAGTATCGGCCCATGTTTTGGTATAGCTCCAATATAGACCGATTTCCCGATTTTACTTCTTGGGCTTCTAGAATCCGAAGTTTTTATCCTATTTGCCTGAAATTGGAAATCTAGAGGTATTTTTGGGCCATAAAGAGGTGTGCCGAAAACGGTGAGTATCGGTCCATATTTTAGTATAGCCCCCATAAAAACGATCTCCCGATTTAACTCCTTGGGTTTCTAGAATCCGTAGTTTTTATCCGATTTACCGGAAATTGTAAATATTCTGGTATTTTAGGCTCACAAAAACGTGTATCAGATTAAGTTTTTATCGGTCCATTTGGTAATGACTCCATATAGACCGATTTCACTTCTTGACGATATAGAAGGCGCACCGATCATGAAAATTGCTTGAAACTCAATGTAAAATTTCCAGATTTTTTTTCTCGGGTGAAAATCTACAGATTTAAGATTTCAAATCAAGACGTTATTTTATAATTTTCTTGCACACTTACAAGAGATGTTAATGATTCCTCTAAAACTCAAACAAAAATTGTTCTTATAAATCCAGAATCTGATATAGTCTTCATCGGTGAAATCTTTAAATTTATCTTCGGGAAGTGTACTGGTACTGGAACTGTCCTCAAACCCGCCTGAAATTTCAAAGGAAACCCTAATATTTGATTCATGGTGGTGGGTATTTAAGATTCGGCCCGACCGAACTTACTGCTGTATATACTTGTTTTAAATATCCTTTGATAGAAATTTTCACCGAATGCAGGTGAAATGTAGTACCTAAAGCGTTTTTCCCGTCTGATATTCATAGTTCAAATATTTTTTAGAAATACATACCATACACCGTATAACATAATAACCGATTTTTGATTATATTTCATATACATCTACACTGGATTGATGTGTGATGGAATGTGTGTCTTACATGTGTCTCTTAGAAGATAGTTCTTAGGTTCCTGCCATGTGGATCTCTACGCCTTATTTTCTTTAAATTTGAAATTTCCCTACATTCCTTAAAAATCGAACATCTGTTTGATGTGGGGCATTAACTTTGCCAACAGTTGATTATTATTTTCCAGACAATTGATATAAAATCCAATATCGTTAGAATATCAACAAAATTCAACAATTATTGATTATTGAAATCTGATACTTTTTTGTGAAGAGGCAAAGATTTCTTTTTCAGCGATTTCAAAATGTACCTCAGCCTAATTGTCTAAGCCAATAATGAATGTCATGGAAATACAAGTGCCAGGCAGCCAACCAGTCAGTCAGTATCTAATGAAAATCTTTAGCAGACAATAAACACAAGTCTATATCTAAGCCAGAGTTCTGATAAAATTAAAAAAAACACACAAGAAAACAAATCCAAATCCAGACAAAACCCCAAAAACAGGCCAAAACTGCATCATAATGAACAATGGAAGAGATCCATTAAAAATAAAGAGAAGAATAAGAAGATGACGATGAAAAGGAATAAAACCAAACACAAAAAATAATTTATTATTGAGGCTTGTCAAAGGCAACTTGGCCTGGGTTGTTGGATTGCTCTGATGGGCTTGTGGCATAGAATTGCACCACCACCACCATCATCATCATCATCATCAAATGGTAAATGGTTCCCATTTTTTGTTAAGGTTCAAGACGGGTTTTCCAATTTTCGTTGCTAATGTTTAGTTTTCTGGTTGTTGATGTTCAATTTCAACAACAACAAAATCTCAACGAACCCAGAACCCGAACCAGAAACCCAGAAGAAAACACTGATCTTTTGTATTTTCTAAAATGGTACACAAAATAATAAAATAAAAAACAAAAAACGATCTACAGAGTTTGTTAAAAGGCTGTTGTTATTGTTTTTGTTGTTGTTAGTGACTGCATATGTATCTCTCAGTGTCTGTGATGCTGAGATGCTGGCGATTGCCTGTTTTCGTTTTTTTTTCTACCATGCAAGCCAAACCGTCCGTCCATCTGTATATAGCTCCAATACCAGTGCCATGATCATGGCCAGACAAACTGGCGACGCCTGTGAATTTTCTGTTTTTGTTGTTTTCTTTCTTTTTGTTTTGTTGTAGTTGTATTTTCTGTAGCTGAACACAGCATGAAGTTGTTGTAGAGTTACTTTATTTGTTGTATTATTATTGGTGTTACTGTTGTTGGAGCTGTTGGATGCTGGATCTGTTGTTCCATTCCATTCCATTATTATGATCATGATCATGGATATGTTAAAGAGCATACATATGCCTGAGCCTGACTCTGGGTAAGAAGAACAGGAACATGAACACATCGGTTATAACGAATGATATAGAGCCCTTATCTTGTGATATTTTAAGGTTCCATGCTATAACATACCTAGTCAAAATAATCTGTCCATCCAGCCTGAATCCCAGTAATGTAAAGATCGTATAAGGGGTGGCTACATATTGAAATACATATCAACCAACTTCAGGTTGCTATAGTTTTTAAACAAATCGTTCGACAGATTTATTTCAATACACGTAGTACATTTTATTGTTTACAAGTCTACAAAAGCATTTAGATCTATGGCATTCTGAAATAAAGTTAATCATGATGGAATTGATGTGTGATAGTGGGATTGCTTTATATGTGGCTAGAAAATCCCAAGTGGCCACACATCATTTAAATCTTTAGACGTATAGCATCCAAAAAACGAACGAAAAAGAAACAGTAACAACACCAGAAATGATCCGAAAAGTTAAGACCAGAGTTGATGCAACCGATGTGAAAGAGCCCAGGAGTTTCTTCGCTTGCACAAAAGTGGCCAGTTAACGAATTTGGCTTTCTTCAATGAGAAGCCTTTCCGAATTCAACAGTTTGTGAACGAACAAAGTGATCAGGTGTACTTGCCAACGAGATTGGTTAAATATGTACACTTTTGATTGGCTACCAGAACTGAAGCGCTGCACTGAAAAAAAATCGTACTTAAACTTACAATTAATTTTAACTTATTTTTTATGGCAAAAATTTGTTTGTAGTTAAATTTTATTATTTTTTCGAGATTTTCCACAGCCCAATGAAATTACTCTTTTTTAAGTATGTCTCAAACATTGTATAAACTAAACGTGGTTATAAAGTTCAATGACCGTACACATAATTTCAATATGAACTAACACAAAAGAAGATTTTCGTACGATTCCCAAAAGCAGTAAGAATGAACTAGAGTATGGTAAAAATGGACATGATTTGGCGCCAATGATTTTGTTCTTTGCTTTTAGTTAAAGAACAAAATCATTGTTCTTTAACTAAAAGCAAAGAACAAACTCATTGGCCTTCTATCAGAGGGTGTAAATTAGTGAGTTGTAAAAGTAGACTAGGGCATTAAAGTTGTTTTTTTGTGGAGTGTAATTTAGTTAAATTTTCGCACGAGATGGTTCATTTTTCCTATAAAACAGTTTAGGTTAGGTTAGGTGGCAGCCCGATGTATCAGGCTCACTTAGACTATTCAGTCCATTGTGATACCACATTAGTGAACTTCTCTCTTATCACTGAGTGCTGCCCGATTCCATGTTAAGCTCAATGACAAGGGACCTCCTTTTTACAGCCGAATCCGAACGGCGTTTCACATTGCAGTGAAACCACTTGGAGAAGCTTTGAAACCCTCAGAAATGTCACCAGCATTACTGAGGTGGGATAATCCACCGCTGAAAAATTTTTTGGTGTTCAGTCGAAGCAGGAATCGAACCCACGACCTTGTGTATGCAAGGCGGGCATGCTAACCATTGCACCACGGTGGCTCCCTTCCTATAAAACAGTTTACTTTTTTCTGTGCACCGATGATCGCTCCCCGCTTGTACTTATTAAAATAAATTCCGAATATTCACGTGAAAATATCATGAAGACAATACTGAAACACTGGCAAACATTTCGGGCGCAGACCATGAACAGCACTCAGAAGGCGTCAAGCAAGTATGTCTTAAATTGCCAAAATCTCTGGATCTCAATCACGGTTGCCACTAGAGCCAAAACTAATCTACCAAAATTTCGAGAAAATTTTACCAAAAAAATACAAAAACAAAAATCGTATTTTGCAGTTTTTTTGTCAACATTTTATTTCTATAGAAAATTTAATCAAAATTTTATTTCTATGGAAAATTTAATTTCTATAGAATTTGTTTTCTCCAAATTTTATTTGTATAGAATTGTCAAAAATATATATTGTCAAAATTTTATTGTCACAACAATTTTGTCAACATTTTATTTATGTAGAAAATTTTGTCAAAATTTTATTTCTGTAGAAAATGTTGTCAAAATTTTATTTATATAGAAAATCTTTTCAAAATTTTATTTCTGTAGAAAATTTTGTCACAGTTTTATTTCTATGGGAAATTTTGTAAAAATTTTATTTCTATACAAAATTTTGTCAAATTTTTATTCCTATAGAAAATTTTGTCTAAATTTTACTCCTGTAGAATATTTTGTGATCTCTATAAGAAATTTTTTTAAAAATTTATTTCTGTATAAAATTTTGTCACAGTTTTATCTCTATGGGAAATTTTGTAAAAATTTTATTTCTATACAAAATTTTGTCAAATTTTTATTCCTATAAAATATTTTGTCAAAATTTTACTCCTGTAGAAAATTTTGTGATCTCTATAGAAAATTTTGTTAAAAATTTATTTCTGTAGAAAATTTTGTCAAAATTTTATTTCTATAAGAAGTTTTGTCAAAATTTTATTTCTATAAAAAATTTTGTGAAACTGTTATTTCTATAGAAAATTTTGCAAAAATTTTAAATCTATAGAAATTTTGTAAAAAGTTTAAATCTATAGGAAATTTAGTCAAAATTTTGTCAACATTTTATTTCTATAGGAAATTTTGTACCAAAATTTTATTTCTATAGGAAATTTTGTTAAAAATACATTTCTGTAAAAAATTTTGTCAAAATTTTATTGTTACAGCAATATTGTCAACATTTTATTTATGTAGAAAATTTTGTCAAAATTTTATTCTGTAGAAAATGTTGTCAAAATTTGATTTAAATAGAAAATTTTGCAAAATTTTATTTCTGTAGAAAATTTTGTCACAGTTTTATTTCTATGGGAAATTTTGTAAAAATTTTATTTCTATACAAAATTTTGCCATATTTTTATTCCTATAGAAAATTTTGTCACAATTTTAGTTCTATAGAATATTTTGTCAAAATTTTATTTCTATAGGAAACTTTGTCAACACTTTATTTCTATTTTCATATAAAATTTAATTGGAGAGGAATATTTTGGAAATCTGCCAAAACATCAAGAATCCTACTAATCTACCAAACTGTAAATAATCTACCGTTTGTGGTAGAATTATACCAACTGTGGCAACTGTGATCTCAATCCGTTGGAGATTTGCACCTGGCGCAATTTGAAGTGGGTTGGTTGGTACTAAAAAATACCAAATTGTCGAAATATCTCAGGAGGGCGCTTTGTCGCGGATAAGTCAAAATACCTCGGAGACACTTTCGTGAATTGGGTTATGGCTTCGTCGGCCGTTTAAAGGTCATAATTCTTGCCAAAGGCAGCTAATTCGAACAATTCTAAAATTAGATATTTACTGTACCAGCCACTCTCTATACCAAGTCCCATTTGCTACTTTGGATCCAAGTTCACTACGTTTGATTGTAATTAATTATTATTATTTTTTCAATGGCTTAAATACTGATAGCATAAAGTGACCTCATACCACAATTCATGAAATTCGGAAAAGATAGCAACCTCTGAAGAATAATTAGATGGGCGGGCGGACATCCGAATATACAACAATTCGGTTCGGAAAATATGAATATCCAACAATTCGGTTTGTTGCATAGCCACCTATTGCTCTGCTGTAGGGTATCAAAATACATAAATGGTCCCATAACACAACTTTGTCTAAATTGGGTTCTGTTTGTTTTTTTATTTTCTTCTCCTTTTTATTCTTTATGCTTAAAAAATAAAAGAAAGCTTCACTGGAGGACAAAGATGGTTTACAAAAAAATTGTGAAAAAATTATGTAAAAAGACCAAAGACCTATAAACAACACTTGGCAGTTGTTGTTGTTGTTGTTGTTGCATTTATTGTCTTCTTGCACATTATTGTTGTTTTTGGTTCCTGCAACATTGAAGTTATTGAACTGTCTTTAGGATGATTCCTCTTTTCCCCATCTGATATGGTTGCATGGCCCAATGCAACTTCAACACTCACGCGCAGACTCAATCTCAACCATACGAGCACATTGAGCCTAAGTAACATCACAAACCATAAAAAGTGAACAACGAAGAGGGAACAGAGTGTTGCGCGCATGCGTTTTGCCCACGAATTCTGGCAAAACAAAAACTCAGGGCCAGGCGCTCATCATTACGATGAAGCTAAGGCTTCTGCTTTTCGAGACTTGTTTGCATCCCATCGAGGATCCAAGTACAAACGAAAAAAAGAGTTTTACGACCTTTTAAGGGTCTCTACTTGGTCTCCACCGAATTAGATTCTCATGTCTATGAGTTTCGTGTCATATTTATGCGAGTAAGCATCATCACATCACCAGTAGAAACAGGATTGGGGGATATTTTTATGGCTCATCTCATTGTGATTTCATAAAAGCTACCTTAGTTAGTTATTGGCCTCACATACTTAGCCCCCTTTAGGTGAGCCCATTTTTATTTAATGAGTAATGCCCACCAACGATGCCCACTTGCTGATTATGCATTACTTTTGCAAGACTAGTCCACAAAAAAATAAATATGATGATGATAACCATTTGCCCCATTTGGATTTGTTAAATTGTTTGTCTTAATGTTGTTCTTACTTTTAGGTTTAACTTAACTTTTGTTTTTTTTTTATTATGACTCATTAGCAATGAATGTCCGCCAAATGAATACATATGCCTCTGTCTTGCTGGAAGTTAAAAAATTCATATAACACTAATCAGGTTTTTTTTTATATCTGAATTTGGACAAGTGTTGGCAATGAATCATTTCTGTAACAATTTTTGAAGACATGAACTACAAATGGAAAGACAATAGATCCTCTGATATTGGTAATGTCGTTAGACGAAATAGAGAATATGCCACACCTTTCGATTTTATTCTTTTATGGAATTGTCGTAACATAATATATCAAATTATCATATAATGTGCTATGCTATGTATGTAGGCTATTCTACACAGAAAAAAATGTTGACCTAATAGGAAAGAGTTTGATATGTAAACCGAATACTATATAAGTGTGTGCATTTGTATGCAATGCCTAGAAGGAGGATTCTCAGACCTATCGTTTAGTATTTGGAGTGTTTTAGAATTGAATTCTGAGTAAATATACACGGGTTAGAGTTTTTTAGAATTTCTTCGAAAATTTCAAACTTTTATCACAAAAAAAAAAAAAAAATTGTTGCACAACTTTTTTTGCAATAAAAAAAAAATAATTTTTGATACAAAAACACAGTCCATTTCGTTTATATCAAACACTGTTCTTTACTGACATTAAGTCTTTAATAAAACACATTTTGAAGTTTCATAGTAAAAATTCAATTCAATGTCCCCAACATCGTTTCGGAACCTTCCGAACATTTTTAGAATATATGTAAAAATAAAGTTTTTGATGTCTAGTCGAAGCAAGGATTGCACCCACGACACTTTGTATGCAAGGCGGGCATGCTAATCAGTGCTCCATGGTGGCCAACCACAGGGCTACGTAGCTGTTATTGTTATCAAATGGAAACTATCGCTATAGCCATCAACGCACAAGCAACGCAAACAGTCAAATAGTTATATTTATATAGCATAGTTTTGGGCGCCCACGAGCCGATGTAAAGAAACTTTATTTAACAGAAACATAATCAGTGCTCCATGGTGGCCAACCATAGGTAGTGCGTTGGCTAATAAACGTTATGGTCCGCGGTTCGATTCTCAGTCCAGCCAAATATAAAATTAAAAAAAAAATAATAATAATTTCTTCGATATTGTTTGCATTACAGAAAAAGGTGCTAAGAACTAAAAAAACTCGCGGAAATAAGAAAGATGTGAGGGATGGTGCAATTAGCCAAAATGTTTTGAGTTAGTCTTTATGTAAAAGAATCAACCTTTACCACAAAATGTATATATTTTTCTTCCAAACAAACATGCTTACAGCGAAAAGCAAATGGGAAACGATATTTGTTTTTTAAAATTTCTTTTGGGAGGAAAGATTTATTTGTTGCGTATAGCGATGTTCGTCCATCCATCCATGTTGCTCTCCTTTAACTTTTCTCCTCTCAAAGATGAGCTACGATCTCGGGGACTTGACTGTAGGATGCTCTATGGTTGGTACTACATACGTATACCCACTATGGTTTGTCAACGTCGAGTTTAAATAGGTGAAAATCTGTTCTAAATCGAATTTCACTCACAGATGAGTTACACCCATGAAATAATGAATTATGGCGAGGACATTGGATCTCTTCGGGAAGTTGCAAGCAAACCAAAATGATATGGGACGTAAAGAACCGTAGGTATTGCGAAATTCTAATGGCGAAGAAGAGACAGGAAAACGATCGCCAAAAAAGTAGTGAAACTGTTCGTTTTTGGTCCGGAAGTGGTACATAACTGACGCAGAAGCGATTAATTTAACATGGGCTTGACATAGGGAATTTGAAGTAGCTTTAGAAGAACTTCCAAATGTGTATGCTGGGAAGTTGATACTTTAAATTGGAATTATAACTGGACACTTGGGAAACATATAGGAATTGGTCTCAAAGACAATGATATTTGCAGATGATGTCTGGATCCGGACTAGTGCCACTTTCTATACCAGTAGTGTCCAGCATTATCTTTTGGAAGAAATAAGATGCTGTAATCCTTTTTATTTCAGGCTCTCACCGATCGCCGGGAGTGTAGCTTAAGCAACACATTTGCCTTTATTAGGACCTCTGGCTGGATGTTTTAAGCAACTTTAAGGAAGAAGGATATATAGAAGTTCTTGAGCGACTTTAAAGGAGATCACTTTGGGAAGAAGAAGATGGGAAAATTACTCAACTGAGGTATCACAATGGACTTACAGTGGTCTAAGTGGACATCAATTCTATCAAAGTATTGTTGTCATCCTCTATAACCTAACAGTACATAAGTCCATCAGATTTTCACTGCGTCATGATTGGGGCGACATACGTATACCTCTACAGTTCGTTAACGTCGAGTGTGAATATGCGAAAACCAGTGTTGAAATTCTAACAAAAATTACTTTGCCCCCTTTTGAAATTTAAATGAGGTACGGTCATGAAAATGAAGCTGTCTTCTTAATTGCAGCTCATCCCTAGAACGAAGAAAAATTATATGTTATGTGTTGAAAATGTGGATAACAAAGTTCACTTAAAAAGGGTTTAAATGGAAAAGTGTCATTTAAACTCTTTTTATGGTCATAAAATTGGTCCAGACTTAAAACCCATATACGCTCATGGAATCTTCACCCTTAAGGTTAATAGATTTAATTTTTTTTCCAAAATCTGTGCCCTTGTGTTTTTGTACATATTACAATTTACATGAATATGTCCCCATTTATCTCATTAACTAGATGACCTACGCCTCGTCTTTTTTGAAGAAGATTTCTCCTTTGTCCGATCTAATGTTCCATATCCACGTGTGCATTTAAGGGTAAAAGACCTTAAATGCACAAGAACACCGATTCTTGCAAATATATATATATTATATAAAATGGTAAAAAACATCTGTATAGTACAGGTTGTATCTTAAGAGATACGGTGTGCATTAAACTAATTTTTTGTTTAGAAATAAACAATTTGATTTTAGTTGAAAATAGAGATATTTTTACACTACACCGAATTTTTGTACCTACATTACTTTTATTTCAGGAAAATAATATTTGTCTTCCAATTTGTAGGTTTTTAAATTTTCGGGAAAAATATGATTTTCAATTTTAATTTCGAATAACAAGGAAGTAACATCCCAGCAAAAAAGCGTCGCCAAAAAAGTAGTGAAAATGTTCTTTTTGGATCCGGAAGTGGTGCAAAATTGGCACATAAGCGATGATTTTAACATGTGCTTGTCATAGGACGGATGTCCACCATTTCAACAGCCGTTGTACTGAATTTGCATCAATTCTTAAGGTGTGATGCGAATCCAGTGATTTAGATGTGAATAAAGAAATTTTGTGGTATTTTGACGAATAAATAATTTTTAATTTTTTTTATGATTTTTAATGGTTTATAACGCTTGTCTGGAACGTTTGACATCAATTTTTTTCAAAAATTCGCAATTTTTCTACAAAGGATTTAGCATTTTTTTCGGCAAAATTTAAATAATTTGCACTATTTTATTAATTTTTAATCTGTTTTTAACCCATTTGAAACATTAAAAATATGAAAAAAGCGAGTTAGAAAAAATTGACTTTAATGAACTTCCTGTGCAGTTAAAATAAATAACATCTTTGTGAGAACATATTTGGAAGTGCTTTTAAAGTTGTGCCTTAAGAAGAACTTCCAAAATTTTTTGCTGGCATACTATAGATTATCCAGTAAGACATATTTTTAAAAACTGGGTTATGATGTTTTAAATGCAACAAACTTAATTTCCTAGAATTTGGTCAAAATTTAAAAGTGTAAGATTTTTTTCTGGTTGTATCTTAAAATATACAGTGAGCATTTTAAGGGTTAACTCCTTTTACCAATGCACGAAAAAGTCCCATGAAAGTAAAATTCATCTTTCCACATATATTTTTTATACCCTGCGCCACACTGTGGAACAGGGTATTATAAGTTAGTGCATATGTTTGTAACACCCAGAAGGAGACGAGGTAGACACATGGTGTCTTTGGCAATAATGCTCAGGGTGGGTCGCTGAGTCGATATAACCATGTCCGTCTGTCCGTCCGTGCGTCTGTCTGTGAACACATTTTTGTGATCAAAGTCTAGGTCGCAATTTAAGTCCAATCGCCTTCAAATTTGGCACATGTTCATAATTTGGGTCAGAATAGAACCCTATTGATTTTGGAAGAAATCGGTTCAGATTTAGATATAGCTCCCATATATATCTTTCGCCCGATATGAACTTATATGGCCCCAGAAGCCAGATTTTTGGCGAATTTGGTTGAAATTTTGCACTAGGAGTACAATTAGTAGTATAGTCAAGTGTGCAAAGTTTGATTGAAATCGGTTCAGATTTAGATATAGCTCCCATATATATCTTTCACTCGATTTGGACTAATATGGTCCTAAAAGCCAGAGTTTTGGCCCAATTTGGTTGAAATTTTGCAAAGGGAGTAGATTTAGCATTGTAGCTATGCGTGCCAAATTTGGTTGAAATCGATTCAGATTTAGATATAGCTCCCATATATATCTTTCGCCCGATATGCACTTATATGGACCCAGAAACCAGAGTTTTATCCCGATTAGCTTGAAATTTTGCACAAGGAGTACAATTGGTAGTCATGTGTGCCAAATTTGATTGAAATCGGTTCAGATTTAGATATAGTTTCCATATATATTTTTCGCCCGATATGGACTTATATGGCCCCAGAAGCCAGAGTTTTGGCCCAATTTGGTTAAAATTTTGCACTAGGAGTAAAATTAGTAGTATAGCCAAGCAGCAAGCAAAGCAAAAAAATTTGATTGAAATCGGTTCAGATTTAGATATAGCTCCCATATATATATATATATATATATATATATATATATATATATATATATATATATATATATATATATATATATATATATATATATATATATATATATATATATATATATATATATATATATATATATATATATATATATATACACAGTCTCACACAAGTTTACATACCCCTGAGTTTTTTACCTCTTAACTAAACCTGTTTCTTGTTGTTGTTTATAACCCAAACCAAAAAAATCTTCTTGAAAATTAACAAATACTTTGTTTTTCAAATTAATTTACTAAAACTAAAGGATATATATGTATATTTTTTAAAATTTTATTAGTTAAAGAAAATATACATTTTTTAACCGTATGTAAACTTGTGTGAGACTGTGTATATATATATATATATATATTTCGCTCGAAATGGACTAATATGGTCCTAAATGCCAGAGTTTTGGACCAATTTGGTTGAAATTTTGCACAGGGAGTAGATTTAGCATTGTAGCTATGCGTGCCAAAGTTGATTGAAATCGGTTCAGACTTAGATATAGCTTCCATATATATTTTTCGCCCGATATGAACTTATATGGCCCCAGAATCCAGAGTTATGGCCGAATTAGGTTGAAATTTTGCACTAGGAGTACAATTAGTAATATAGTCATGTGTGCCAAATTTGATTGAAATCGGTTCAGATTTAGATATAGCTCACATATATATCGTTCGACCGATTTACACTCATATGACCACAGAGGCCAATTTTTTGCTCCGATTTAGTTGAAATTGTGCACAGGGAGTAGAATTAGCATTGTAGCTATGCGTGCCAAATTTGGTTGAAATCGGTTCAGATTTAGATATATTTCCCATATATAGCTTTTGCCTGATATACACACATATGACCACAGAGGTCAATTTTTAACTCCGATTTAGTTGTAATTTTGCACAGAGAGTAGAATTAGCATTGTAGCTATGCGTGCCTGATTTGGTTGAAATCGGATCAGATTTAGATATAGCTCCCATATATATGTTTTTCTGATTTCGACAAAAATGGTCAACATACCAACATTTTCCTTGTTAAATCGCCACTGCTTAGTCGAAAAGTTGTAAAAATGACTCTAATTTGCCTAAACTTCTAATACATATATATCGAGCGATTAATCATAAACAAACTTTTGCGAAGTTTCCTTAAAATTGCTTCAGATTTAAATATTTCCCATATTTTTTTTTTACTAAAATTGTGTTCCACCCTAGTGCATTACCCAACTTAAATTTTGAGTCTATAGATTTTGTAAAAGTCTATCGAATTCTGTCCAAATCGAGTGATATTTAAATGTATGTATTTGGGACAAACCTTTATATATAGCACCCAACACATTTGACGGATGTGATATGGTATCGAAAATTTAGATCTACAAAGTGGAGCAGGGTATAATATAGTCGACCCCGCCCGACTTTAGACTTTCCTTACTTGTTTTTTATTGCATCCATGTTATTCCAAATAACTTTTTGCTCAAAATTATGTAAGTATACAAACATATTCGTTAAGAGAAATTTGTAAGTAGACGTTTTTAATTTATGGCAAAAAAGTCTTAAATTCGCAACTAAAGCTGAGTACTATGTTCAGTTTTCAAGCAGAAAACCAGCTTGTTTTCACCGATCTCAAGCTCGAAAAAACAGAAGACTTTTATTTGAAAATAAAGATCGAAAAACAACAAAAACATAAAAAAGGTTACTTTTTTAATTAATTAATATAGAAATATAAAATTATTTGCAATCAATTCCTTGGATCTTTTCCTTCCATTATTTGGTAAGACTTGATCAAAATATAATCGTCTTCATACATATTTTTGTACTTTTAGTTTAGTGTTTTAGTGAAAAACCCGAACATAGTACTCACCTTAAAATGGAAATTTCAAACAATAGTTCTAGTGGTTTGTGTCTTCGCTAAAAATAACTTTGGAGATCGACTTTAACTTCATATAGTTGCCCCTATATGTGTCGCAGGTTCTATAGATCATTCAGTTTCGATGCCCAATTATAATAGCAATCGTCCCTCTGCCAAAAAAAAAACTACACTATTCCAAATTTCATGAAGATCGAACAACTATTGTATGGATAGATGAAGCACCAGATTGATTCAGGAGGTGAATCAAGCAATATTTTTGGCAGGCGCATTTTAACCCAGATCAAGGTTATTGTATCACATAGTGAAGTACAAAAATTCGATAGCCTCTGGTTGTTAGTACCTGGATTCATATCCATCGTTGATAATGCTTGCATAGGTACAAGGTTCAATAATGATTTGAAATTTAGTAAAAAAAAAACATCAATTCTATTAATTTTACATAAATTATCAAACAATTTGTGTTAACATACCAAGATAGACGGTTAGACGAACGATTATTACAATTTATTAATCAATGATTGAGTGAATATTTCATTTTGGAACAATGGGAGGGCAGCCCCAAAAGCGTCACAATAACGAACATCATTTTCATTAGAACAACAACAACAACATCAACAGCATCTTGAGCAGTGGACTAATTTTCTATTGAAAGCAACATAATAGGAACAGCAACAAAAACAACAGCAATATAAAATGATTTTTTTAAAGGAACAAAGTGTTTTGTTTAGAAAACAACAACCATGAAGCAAAAGCAACAACAATAGCACAACAACAAATTGTAAACAAAAACAAAACAAGCTATACAACATCACTATTCACTGTAGAGGGCGTTGATGGGCTAGTGCTAGGTGGGGAGAGCGGAGCGAGGGAGTTTTTTTTTTTTTTTTTTATATGAAGAACATGAAGAAAACCCATCACCCCACTAGCATACGATTACACACATATCTCTGTATGCGTGTATGGGTGTCCAAGAGGTGTCTGAAATTGTAAGGAGCGGTGCGATGCGTGACTGATAGAGTTTTCACGCGTGAATTTGTGTGCGTGTCTCTTCAATTTTTTTATCAAAGATATTTACCAAAACAAAATCTCCAATGTTTTGAATATTACAACGAAAATATATACAAAAAAAAACATAACATAAACGAAAACGAAATATCATTATATGGGCCAAACCAAGCTGGGGGTCAATTCTATTAAATGTCTTACATTGTAAAGGGTATCCTTTTGGTGAATGATAAGAAATTACATTTATGAGTTTTTAGTATAGCATTTTTATTTGAAATGAACCATTTTTCGAAACAAATGAATTTTTATAATGTAATTAAACTAGTAATTAATACACATAATTTTTATACCCTCTACCATAGGATGGGGGGTATATTAACTTTGTCATTCCGCTTGTGACACATCGAAATATTGCTCTAAGACCCCATAAAGTATATATATTCTGGGTCGACACGGCTGAAATTTGATACATGGTGTTAGTATATGGTTTCTAACAGCCATGCAAAAATTGGTTGATATCGGTCCATAATTATATGTAGCCCTCATATAAACCGATACCCAGATTTGACCTTCGGAGCCTCTTGGAAGAGCAAAATTCATCTGATTCAGTTGAAATTTGGTACATGGTTTCAAAAAAAAATTGGAAGTTGTTTCACAAACATTTCTTTTAAAGCCCATTCCAGAATCCCCCATCGAGTTTTTTCAACTTCCGATGCAGTCCTTTTGGACAAGTCCACAAACATTTCTTCTAAAGCGCATCGTGGGATCCTCCAATGATTTTTTTCCACTTCCGATGCAGTCCTTTTGGACAAGTGCACAAACATTTTTTCTAATGCGCATCTTGGGATCCACCAATGATTTTTTTCTACTTCCGATGTAGTCCTTGTGGACAAGTGTTAGAAAGAACGAAATCAGGTTATTTTAAGTGCAAATTTTGGACAATTAAATTTTACAAAAAAATAGAAAACTAATAAAAAACTAAAAAAATAGAAAATTAATAAAAAAGTAAAAAAAAAAAATAATAAAAAAAAATAAATTTCATCCCCGCTGGGATTTGAACCTGTGCCGTTTGACTTTTTCGCTTCCATCGAAGTTCTTTTGAGAAGGTTTTGCAAATTACGAGCATTTTTTGTTGATTTTTAATGGAAAAAATATATTTATACGAAAATATATGCCGAAAATAAAAACGATGCATGACATAAAAAATAATTTTTTAGAAAAATATTTGATAAAAAAATTGCCGCTGGTAAGATTTGAACCTGCGTTTCTTATTTTTTCGTTCATACTAATAAAGAACACCTCGAGAAGCAATTAGAATGTTATTCCTTGGTGTCGTATTACTATGATATCACAAACATTTGAATTAACCTTTCGACGCTTTATGTTCCATGGCGTTTGTGGCTGAGTGTGCTAAGGCGTTCTGTTATGGTGCCAGCAAACCCAGGTTCAACCCCTGGTCGGAGAGAAAAAGTTTTTCAAATTGTAAAAATTTGATAATAGGAAAATAATTGTGCAATAAAACATATGGATGAAAAAAGTGAAATTGGTTGAAAAAAATTTGTTTTTTTTTTCGCTTTTTAAATTTCTTCATTCAAATTAACTTCCAGGGCACAACTTCTAAAGCAATGCAAAGGATTCAAAAAGGGAGTACTTCCGTCGTATGACAAGCCCATGTAAAATTCATTGGAGATGATCCAAGTTTGCACTACTTCCGGATCACAGATTGGGGATCCAAACCAATTTTTTGGAAGCTCTTTTTTGCTGGGCGGTCCCCAGATTTTACCTCCGGGATCTCTTGGAAGAGCAAAATTCATCTGATTGAGGTGAAATTTGGTACGTGGTTTTAGTATAACATACTCTAGATAAGCATTAAATGGATGCGGCAACCATGTCCAAACATGTTTTTTTCTGTGCGTGTGGGTCCGTAATTATATATAGCCCCATATAAATCGGTCCCCAATCACACAAAAATTGGCCCACATCGCTTCGTAATTGTATATAGCTTCCTTATAAAGCGACCCCCATATTTGAATTCGGCTCATATCCGTTGGTAATTATTTGTACACTTCTCTATATACCATATAACGGGTCCAGAACTGAATTATATACGTATTTAATCTGTTGTTTTTTTTGTCTAATATATACCACGTATGGACGATGTTACGATGTTAAGAATTTTTAAGATGCCTTGCCATCGGTAAGAATTACCACAACCCAAGTAACTCGATTGTGGATGACAGTCTTTAGTTGAAATTTCTACTCTATCCATGGTGGAGGGTACATAAGATTCGGCCTGACCGAACTTACAGCCGTATATACATGTTTTAATTGATTTTTGTGCTAATTAAAAATTATTAATTGAATAGTTTTTGTAATTTATTGAAAATTTTAAATGGGGGTATTGCTTTCTGTGAAGGGTTGCAAAAACACTCTCACAAAATGGTTGCATATACATTTTATTTCTATAGAAAATTTCGTCAACATTTTATTTAACAAAAAAAAAAATCCAAAATTTTATTTCTAACAAAAATTTTATTTGTATAGAAAGTTTTTATCAATATTTTATTTCTATAGAAAATATTGTCAATTTTTTTCTATAGAAAATTTTTCCATAATTGTATTTCTATAGAAAATTTTGTCAAAATGTTATTTTCATAGAAATTTTTGTCAAAATTTTATTTTTAGAGAAAATTGTATCGAAATTTTATTTAAAGAAAAATGTTGTCAAAATTTTATTGCTTAATAAAAAATTTTGCCAAATTTTATATCCAAATAGAAAATTTTCGCAAAATTTTATTTCTATAGAAAATTACTTCTTAGAAAATTTTGTCAAAATTTTATTTTTAAAGAACATTTTATCAAAATTTTATTTCTATAGAAAATTTTATCAAAATTTTACTTCTATAGAAAATTTTGTCAAAATTTTATTTTTAAAGAACATTTTATCAAAATTTTATTTTGAAATAGAAATATTTCTCAAAATTTTATTTCTCTAGAAAAATTTTGTAAAATTTTTATTTCGATAGAAAATTTTGTAAAATTTTTATTTTGATAAAAAATTTTGTAAAATTTTTATTTCGATAGAAAATTTTTTAAAATTTTTATTTCGATAGAAAATTTTGTAAAATTTTTATTTCTATAGAAAATTTGTAAAATTTTTATTTCTATAGAAAATTTTGTCAAAATTTTATTTCTATAGAAAAATTTTGTCAAAATTTTATTTCCATAGAAAATTTTGTCAAGATTTTAATTCTATAGAAAATTTTCTAAAAATGTTATTTCTATAGAAAATTTTGTCAAAATTTTATTTCTAAAGAAAAATTTTGTCAAAATTTTATTTCCATAGAAAATTTTGTCAAGATTTTAATTCTATCGAAAATTTTCTCAAAATTTTATTTCTATAGAAAATTTTGGCAAAATTTTATTGAATTGAAGTACCTTGAAACCCCGGGGGAGGAGAATCGAGCATTGTGAAAGTCTATGTAAATATCATTAAAAGTGAATTAAGTCATTAACATAATTGAAAATGTTCTTTAGGACAAAGCAAATATTCATTAGTACTATGAAATGTTCCATTGTATCAATTTATTCAATCTATGAAGGTTAGGTTAGGTTATGTGGCAGCCGGATGTATCAGGCTCACTTAGACTATTCAGTCCATTGTGATACCACAGTGGTGAACTTCTCTCTTATCACTGAGTGCTGCCCGATTGTATGTTAAACTCAATGACAAGGGACCTCCTTTTTATAGCCGAGTCCGAACGGCGTTCCACATTGCAGTGAAACCACTTAGAGAAGCTTTGAAACCCTCAGAAATGTCACCAGCATTACTGAGGTGGGATAATCCACCGCTGAAAAACTTTTTGGTGTTCGGTCGTAGCAGGAAACGAACCTACGACCTTGTGTATGCAAGGCGGGCATGCTAGCCATTGCACCACGGTGGCTCCCTCCCATCTATGAAGGATTTGGGGATAGATTTCTATAGAAGAAAGATGCACTGCCTGCTTTCACTTTCCTGGAAATTTACAAGTGAAAAGTCCCATCCATTCAGGGGAGATTTGACATCGAACTCGTCGCATTTTGAAACAAGATCCGGCACTAATGTAGGAAATCCAACCACCAAACAATCCTTAGTTCTGGTTTGATGAATGGCAATAACTTCACCTCTTACAAAAATATCGTCATTCCCCTTCATGACCCTTTTGTCCAATGGATAGCACTAGTAATGCTCTTGCATACATGTGTTTGGCCCAAATTTGAGGTTGGGGTTGAGTTTTTTTTATGATTTCTTATGTCTTAAGGTTCATTTTCTGTTTTGATTGACAGTTGCTGTGTTGTTGGCATTAGACAGTTCCAGTTCCAGCTCCAGCCCCAGTAGCTGTGGTGCTGATACAAAACTTTTCCAAGCACAATGTTGTTGTATTCATAAAAAACACACACAAAATTAACAACAACAAAAGCTACAAAAATCATAATAACCACGGCAAGAAGCTTGAGTTTCTAATGACACTCATAATGCTGGCCTCCATTACTGCCGTTTGCCTGCCTCTTCCCTTTAGAATTCATAAGATCGTCTGTCCCAAAATATGTCTCGATGTCGTCTCCATTTTAATTTCATTATTTTTGTGTAGTGTTTCTTGAAATTTAGGTCGCTCATTATCTAAATGGTAATAACAATAAAACGAATGAAAGAAACAAAAAAATAATGAACCAATGAAATGAAGAAAAAAGTGCACTGGCACTGGTGTGCAATCGACGACGCACCAGCAGCACAACTCCCGGCGCATAATTCGGTATCTTACTTATGTCAAGTTTGTCAAAAGACCTGGCATTACAATGACGTATTCCATATCGTGAGTTCCTTCCAAACATTTGGCTGGTGCGCGGGCCTTCTTCAATATCTATGGAAGAATAGTACATTGGCATAGAGACATCTGATTATGTGCTGTGTTTTACTTGCTCTTTAAACTTCAACCAAATATGGTGACATTTGCCAAAGACACGGAGTTGAAAAGCTCGTCATTTCAATGGTGCAATGTTAAGCTGGTCTCAATAGCCATAAACACGTTTCACTTTCTATGGCCTATGATGAAAGTTAACGCCAAGCGAAAGGAATTTTCAAGATTAGGAACGTATGACAATTGTATTGCTTTGAAGACACACAGATGGACGGACAAAATATCTAACCAAGTATTATTATCAAAGAAATCAAAATGATTACACAATGCAACAAATGGAAAAGTTGAATTGCGTTTTAATTGAAAAAAAGACGTTAGATTTATTCAGTAAGAATGGCGTTTCTTCCTTTGAAAATGGCGCTCAACGAAAAAAATTTTGTCAAAATTTTATTTCTATAGAAAATTTTGCTAAATTTCTATAGAAAATTTTTGCCAAAATGTTATTTCTATAGAAAATTTTGTCCAAATTTTATTTCTATTGAAAATTTTATTTCTATAGAAAATTTTGTCAAAATTTTATTTCTATAGAAAATTTTTCCAAAATTTATTTTTATAAAAAAATTTGTCAAAGATTTATAGAATATAGAAAATTTAGTCAATATTTTATTTCTATAGAAAATTTTATAAAAATTTTATTTCTATAAAAAAATTTTGCCAACATTTTATTTCTATAGAAAGTTTTGCCAAAATTTTATTTCTATAGAAATTTTTTTCCAAATTTTATTTCTATAGAAAATTTTGTCAAAATTTTATTTCTATAGAAAATTTTGTCAAAATTTTATTTCTATAGAAAATTTTTCCAAATTTTTTTTTTCTATAGAGAATTGAAGTACCTTGAAACCAAGGGGAAGGAGAATCAATCATTGTGAAATGCCATCTAAATATCATTGACATAATGAAAAATTTTCATTACGACAAAGAAAATATTCAATGGTACTATGAAATGTTTCATTATATAAATAAAAGAAAACAAAACGATAGATATATTCAGTAAGAATGGTGTTCTTTTCTGTGTAAATGGCGCCCAACGTTGGATGACATTTGCTGGTGGGTAGTGAAAAGTAGATTTTGTCTATTAACATAATAAATAGCAATTATTACCTTATTTTGCGCACCAGCATATTTCACTTCACGTTGGGCGCCAATCAATTTTTTCTTAGTTATACTTTGCAGTCATTCTTACTGATTGATTTTTCTATTAATTAATTAAAGGTTAATCCTATTACTGTTATTATAGGACATAGGACTACGTTTCAATAAAATAAACGGCAGCTTTACTCCCTACGAATATCGTTCCTGTTTGCCAAGTGGCGCCCAACGTGGAAATTTGTGTGTACAAAGATAAATTATTACCTTATTTTGCACACGAACATATTTCACCCCACGTTGGGCGCCATTTATAATAAAAGATCAGTTTCTTAGTGTTCTTAGCAGTACTCTGCAAAGTCATTCTTACTGGATATAACTGCTATTTTCTAAATTCCAAATTAAAACTTTATTCTATCTATGTGATTAGTGATATCGCTAGACATAGTTAAATAACTCCCAATTACTTCTCGCATTTGCGCAAATTTGCTAATAATGAAATTATGGACCATACATCAATTAAGTACATGGATATACCTTTTATTAAATATTGAGCAAAATGGTTTTTAATGACTATCTTTACAGCTCTCAAACAGCAAGAAACGCCATTAAGCTGAATGATTACTATGTACTGCAAGACAAGTACTTATAGGGGATTTAAGATTTTTTTTTCAGTATTCATCAAAGAGTGAAATGGAAGGCGTGATGGTAGGGAGGGGGTGGGGGGGTCTATGAGTTAGGCACTTGTAAACTTCTTGGTTATCTACACTTAATTGTCTAAGCTTTTGGCTTTGTCCACTTTACAACACCATAGCCCATATTCAAGATTCATTGAAATGTTTATGATTTCTTTGTTTTGTGCTAAGTAAGTGAGGTGGGGTCTGCCAGAGGTTTCCTTAATCTAATCGTATGATTCCCCAATAGCCCAAAAAGAAAAACAGAATTGAAACGTAAATCTTTCTGGTCTCAGTGTCCAGGCAGCAATTTACTACCGAATCTATAATTGGAAGCAGCCAAGTGGAACTTGTTTTAGTTTTTCTCGCGATTTTTTTTGTTTCTTGTCGACCAAAGTAGGTAGACAATGACTTCGGTTTGGTTACAACTAGCAAATGATAGTGAATTTATTTTATGAATAGGCTTAACATGGTTAAATTGTAGCTGGCTAGCTTGGCAGAATGTCCGTCCATTTGTTTGTCTTATGGTACGCAACAAATTACAAAGACACTTGTTGCAGCAGCTGCATGGCGACAATATCACTAACGGCAACATTTGCACACTTTTTTCTTGGCTCTATAACCATAGCGCCTCAAATTCATCGAGAGTCAAGACTTATAAATGGTTGCGGTTATTATAAAAAATTAACAAGTCCGTCAATCATTTTTATTTTGCCAGTCCAGTAAGTAAACATGTGATTATGATTGTCAATTCAGCAAGAACGAAGATTAGTGTGCTATACAATACAAATGTTGCAATTACCAAATTAATTGAAATTATTTTATCAATCACAGTTTCAATTGGGAAAAAAGATATAAATTTTTGATAAAATATTGATTTATCAGGCACATTTTAATTAATTTTTTTAACAAAAAATAAATATGGTGTCTTACACAGTGTGGCCCTTCGTAAGACTTCGGAACGGCTGACCGGATCTTCTTCAGCGCCTATGCAAAGGGAAAGAATGATAATCTGCGGATCGTATGATGTGACCATAACGACCAATGTAGAGTGGGAAACTCCACAAGGAAGCAAACTATCACCACATGATAAGAGAGAGAGGTGGGCTTTAAATGGGGCCTGAGTTTAAAGGTGACGCTATGCGAAATTAGGCAAATTCTCTCATACGCGTCGATAGTCTGGTAGATATCGATGGAAATCAAGTGCAATATAGAAATTTAACAACGGCCAAATTGGGACAATAAAGACTACTGCACGCGATACCTTGGCGACGATACTGGACACGAAACATGACAAACCCTCAAAGGATAATAGGGGAGATGGTGCCGTCTGGCAATGAAGAAGAACCGTATTGGTATCCAGAAGCATGATCAATGAATACAGCAAGTGAATCTGACCACAAATTTGGCCCCATATGCAAAAACCCCAAGGATCTAGGTGTGAAGTTTGATAGTCTGTTCCTCTCTGGAAAACATGCGGAAATGGTAGTCAAAAACGTAAGGAGTAGAAACAAGATCCTGAAGGCATTGGCTGGTAGCACTTGGGAGAAAGATAAAGAGACAATATAAAGGTCTGGTAGATGTTGATGGGAACCAAGTGCAATATAGAAATTTAACAACGGCAAAATTGGGACAATAAAGACTACTGCACGCGATACCTTGGCGACGATGCCGGATTGGGAGAATGGACGGAAAAACGAAACATGACAAACCCTCAAAGGATAATAGGGGAGATGGTGCCGTCTGGAAATGAAGAAGAACCGTATTGGTATCCAGAAGCATGATCAATGAATACAGCAAGTGAACCTGGCCACAAATTTGGCCCCATATGCAAAAACCCCAAGGATCTATGTGTGACGTTTGATAGTCTGTTCCTCTCTGGAAAACATGCGGAAATGGTAGCCAAAAACGTTGGGAGTAGAAACAAGATCGTGAAGGCATTGGCTGGTAGCACTTGGGAGAAAGATAAAGAGACAATATAAAGGTCATATGAGTCTATTAGTGCCCCTTAACGATTATGCGGCCCCTGTTTGGACTCCCAGTATTAGCGATACCCAATGGAGAAATCTTCAAACGGTGCGAAATACTGCGTATCGGATTGCCACTGGTTGTCACTCCAAAACACCAGAACAGCATCAGCATCATGAGTCCAAAATGCTATCGGCGAGGCAACACTGCAGAAGGGTACATACCGAACGAGGTAAACCCAATCGGTTCGATCTTAGGAAAGGTATTCAGTCAATAAACCACTGGATCGGAATAAGGACGACATTGAGGGAGGCACACACGGCAATGTTTCAGAAGGCTAGAGATTCCTGCCAGTGCAGCGTTGGGGGAAGACCACCACCTGTTAGCGACGAGGAGAGACGGCTGTCAAGAGAGACTAGGTCGGTGCTATCCCAGCTAAGATCTGGCATCTCTAGGAACATGAATGGTTACATTGGAGAAGATAACAAAGGAACTGGAGAACTTCTCAAGTAGAGTAAGAGTCAGTCAGAAATAATGACGTGGCACCTAGAATTGGGAATACATCTGTGCCGAATAGGAGCAGCAGGCGTGTTTTGGGAATAATGAGACCTTGGAACAATAACTTTGTCACAGCCCTGAAATTACTAGGCAAAGAGTAACCAATATCGGTGAAGAGACGATTCAGTGAAGATGTGAAGAGACGACCTGGTCCAGCTTGGAAAAATTACAGAGTTCCTCAAATAAAAGAAAGTACTATGGAAAGAATAATTTAGAGTCAAGTCAATTCGTGAAAGGAGCTTGACTGGAAGCGAATTAGGGAATTCGTTAAGGACACAGAGTTCTTGGCATAAAATAAGGTTACAACGAAAAGAATATGTTAGAGCGCACAACAATCTGGCTTAAATGTTTGTCAGCCAAAATGAGACAGGGCAACTTGAATCCCTTTTTCAACCTAACCAAACCGCCTTGCATACACAGGGTTGTGAGTTTGATTCCTGCTTCGACCGAACACCAAAAAGTTTTTCAGCGGTGGATTATCCAACCTCAGTCCGGCATTCGGACTCGGCTATAAAAAGGAGGACCCTTGTCTTTAAGCTCAACATGGTATCGGGCAGCACTCAGTGATAAGAGAGAAGTTCACCAATGTGGTATCACAATGGACTGAATAGTCTATGTGAGTCTGATACATCGGGCTGCCACCTAACCTAAACCTATTGAAGTGGCAAAAATTCGGGATATATTTTGTTCGCCACTTCTTCCAAGGGAAACATCTCTCTTATCATGAAGTGTTATCTGAGTAGAGTTTTACCTTATCTTTCTAATAAAAGAGTATAGTTCGATTATATTAGAAACTGAGCTCTATGCGACCTAACGAAGTGTCACACAGGCCACAAATTAGCTCCAATTGAGCTCGATTACATTTTCATCTGCACATACTCCAGAGGAATCTTTTCTCTAAACAATAAGTGCAGTTCGATTATTTGTCTCCTAAGCAGTATGCGAATTGAAGGGTACAACGCATAGTGTGTGACACCACTTATCTGTAAATCTTATGCTACTCATATATATAAAAAATTACACAATAACTCGTCTCGTCAGCATGGCCATTTCGCCGCTATTGAGGCGTGCTAATAATTTGCCTCGCGGTTGCTCCCACAGGATGCTATGTTTTTTTGCTTTTGAAAAATTTTCATTTGTTTTACAAATGCCTATAACCTGTCTTATTTGGATCCATTAATCAAATCTGTGTTAGTAAGACTTTTCCGACTACAAATAATTGAGACATTACAACACACGATTAGCTAAACGATCTTCATGACCAGCCAGTGATGGTAGTTTATATTTGCCAAGTTAATTGACATTGATGTGTTAACATAATAAAAGATCTATGGTCCGCCGTGTATCATCAGTGTCCATACGTAGTTGCTGGTCGGTCATACATCATCTTGATCATCGTCAACAGACATACACGAACCAAGGATTGTTCAATTGCTTGTAATTTGAAACTTAAATCTTACATAGATGGAATTGTTAAAAATAATTGCTCGTTTATTGGTTCACTTAACAGTGAGATTTCCACATTCTATGCTAACCTTGAGCATAGAAATTTATGTGACATATGAAGTACAAACAACGCACATAAAAATCGAAATATGTGACACTTTCCTCAGTAGTTTGTTGGGAATATTGGAATTTTTGGACACCGACCACCAACCGACAGAGAGTGAGGATAAGGCAGCTTAAGACAAATGGATCGCGCGGGTCATAGAATTTATGATAATTTTTTGTTTTTTTTTTCTGATACATGGGCGCCTTTAAGTGGCTTCTAAGTGGCTGACTGGCGAGGTAATCTATTGTGGTGTGGAATGGCATGACACCATGGTATATGTGGTGTTGTTCCTAGTGTCATTTGTACTGTAGCGGAACATTTGTTTAACACGTGATAAAATTGTAACCAATTAATGTGCTAGAAACAACAGATTTTTCCAACAGGGGCGGGGAACCTCCTGGGAGGCCATATGGCCATGCGAGGGTTGATGGGAATATTTTGGGAAAGAGGTTTAGTTTTGGCAAATGTTGGGCGAGGCTCTCTCTTTCCCAATTGTGATTCCAAACGAAATAAAATTTTGAGAAAATTTTCTATAAAAATAAAATTTTGTAAAAATTTTTTATAGAAATACAATTTAGAGAAAATGTTCTATAAAAATAAAAAGAACATTTTCTAAAGAAAAAAAAATTGACAAAATTTTCTTAAAAAAATAAAAACTAAAAAAAAAATAAAGAAATACAATTTTGACAACATTTTCTATAGAAATAAAAGTTTGACAAAGTAATCTTTAGAAATAAAATTTTGAAAAAATTTTCTATAGAAATAAAATTTTGAAAAAATTTTCTATTGAAATAAAATTTTGACAAAATTTTCCATAGAAATAAAATTTTGACAAAATTATCTATAGAAATAAACTTTTGACAAAATTTTTTATAGAAATACAATTTTGAGAAAATTTTCTATAAAAATAAAAAGAAAATTTTCTAAAGAAAAAAAAATTGACAAAATTTTCTTAAAAAAATAAAAACTAAAAAAATAAAGAAATACAATTTTGACAAAATTTTCTATAGACATAAAAGTTTGACGAAGTAATCTTTAGAAATAAAATTTTGCAAAAATTTTCTATAGAAATAAAATAAAATTTTTACAAAATTTTCTATAGAAATAAAATTTTGACAAAATTTTCTATAGAAATAAAATTTTGACATAATTTTCTATAGAAATAAAATTTTGACAAAATTATCTATAGAAATAAACTTTTGACAAAATTTTCTATAGAAATAAAATTTTAACAAAATTTTTTATAGAAATACAATTTTGAGAAAATTTTCTATAAAAATAAAAAGAAAATTTTCTAAAGAAAAAAAATTGACAAAATTTTCTTAAAAAAATAAAAACTAAAAAAAAATAAAGAAATACAATTTTGACAAAATTTTCTATAGAAATAAAAGTTTGACGAAGTAATCTTTAGAAATAAAATTTTGACAAAATTTTCTATAGAAATAAAATTTTGACATAATTTTCTATAGAAATAAAATTTTGACAAAATTTTTTATAGAAATACAATTTTGAGAAAATTTTCTATAAAAATAAAAAGAAAATTTTCTAAAGAAAAAAAATTGACAAAATTTTCTTAAAAAAAAAAAACTAAAAAAAATAAAGAAATAAAATTTTGACAAAATTTTCTACAGAAATAAAATTTTGACACAATTTTCTATAGAAATCAAATTTTGAGAACACTTTCTATAGAAATAAAATTTTGACAAAATTTTCTACAGAAATCAAATTTTGAGAAAAAATTTTATAGAAATAAAATTTTGACAAAATTTTCTATAGAAATCAAATTTTGAGAAAAAATTTTATAGAAATAAAATGTTGACAAAATTTTCTATAGAAATAAAATTTTGAAAAAATTTTTCTATAGAAATAAACTTTTGACAAAATTTTCTATAAAAATTAAATTTTGACAAAATTTTCTATAGAAATAAAATTTTGAGAAAAAATTTTATAGAAATAAAATTTTGACAAAATTTTCTATAGAAATAAAATTTTGACAAAATTTTCTATAGAAATAAAATTTTGACAAAATTTTCTATAGAAATAAAATTTTGACAAAAATTTCTATAGAAATAAACTTTTGACAAAATTTTCTATAGAAATAAAATTTTGACAAAATTTTCTATAGAAATAAAATTTTTACCAAATTTTCTATAGAAATAAAATTTTGAGAAAAAATTTTATAGAAATAAAATTTTGACAAAATTTTCTATGGAAATAAAATTTTTATTAAATTTTTTATAGCAATAAATTTTTAAGAAAATTTTCTGTAGAAATAAAATTTTGAAAAAATTTTCTATAGAAATAAAATTTTGAAAAAATTTTCTATAGAAATAAAATTTTCACAAAATTTTCTATAGAAATAAAATTTTCACAAAATTTTCAATAGAAATAAAATTTTGACAAATTACAAATAAAATTTTGCAAAATATTTTTTTTCTCCAAATTTTGGTAGATTATTTTGAACTCGAGTGGCAACTGTAGCTGCCACAGTTTCTAACCCTAACCGAGGCATGTTATGTTTGGCGAGAGAACAATACTTTTGGATATAAAAATATTCCATACTCTTCGTGAAAAAGTAACATTATACTTTTGAGACGTATTTGGGGTGATCGTATTCCTTCTCTGGGTGCATTTACTCCTTTAAAACTCAATGCTGTACCTCAAATATATGTAGCATATCCCGTAATCAATCACATGCCTTTTTGCTTTTTCACAGCATTGAGAAAGGCAAAATTTAACCCACTGGACTTTGCTACTATTTAAAAATTTGTCCTATATGAAAATGATTGACATTTTCCCACCATTATAAATCTTTCAGACATATGGAGAGACTTTGTCCCTACTAGCCAATCATATGAAATCTTCATCTCCATAAAATCTTTTTCTGTTTTTTTTTTTTGTGTTTGAGAAATTCTTATAAAAATCCATTAGACCTTAACCAATACAAGAAGGCAAAAAATAAAATTAAAACAAAATCAAATAAAAATTCACTGAAGCATTGAAAGCATTTTCAAATAATCGATGGTCTGTGTCCATATCTGTCTGGCCGTTCCTTAAAGACGACTGTATGGTCAAAGAGTATCACCAAATGCATTTAGGTTTCCACTTCAGTTTTATGTTTTTGCGTGAGAAATTACAGAAATATTAACAACTCTTCGATTTTTGAAATGTTTACAACATTATTATTTTTTTATTGGAGTTTGTTTTCGTTTTCAATGTTTCCTTATTGCCCTGGGATTTCATTAAAGAAATTAAAAGGGGTCATTTTGTAAAGTCTGTCCACAATTGATGGACACATTCCCCCTATGTGAGTGTGGAAGTGCAAAAATTAAATTGTTTAAATTTAAATTGATATTATCGTCCATGTAAATGGTCAATAAGTAGTCGCGTTTTTGGTGGTTTCGCCGTCATGACAACTTCTTAAAAAAAAACAGGGGCCAGTTGTTTTCTGCTTGGTTTCTTAAAGAAAAACACAAAAAATAAGTGTTATGGTGGTTGTTTGTTTAAAAACCAGGGAGGATCATTTAAGGTAAGGTTTCGCTTCTAGGGCACTCCCTAAGAAGAAATTACTTGGAAGTCTATTTGCTATCAATTTTAGGGGGGCCAATAGTGTGAGAAATACATTGTTTTAATGGATGTTAACATCATTTGATTAACAATTGAACTCTTAATTTAGTATCGAAATTAATGTTCCATAGCATTGACTGCCGGCGAGGAGCTCTGATAGTATTCCAGCGGATTTAATCGATATTTGTTCATGGGAATATTCAAATATTTCTGAGATTGCAAAGACATCATGAGGTAATACCAGTGATGTGGGTGTTCAGTGGAACATAGATAGTTCTACAATGAAATGGTATGACATAGAGTTGATGTAAGTAGCTGAAAATAAAGCTGTGGGTCTAAAAGGTCCGATCCATACACCACGACCAACATGCAACACAATTTTTCATTGAAAAATCAATTCTTTAAATTTTGTGACATCTTTCTTTAGAAATAAAATTTTAACAAAATTTTCTACAGAAATGAAATTTTGACAATATTTTCTATAGAAATAAAATTTTGACAAATATTTCTATAGAAATAAAATTTTGACAATAGTTTTTATAGAAATAAAATCGTGACAAAATTTTCTATAAAACTAAAATTTTGCGAAAATTTCCTATAGAAATAAAATTTTGACAAAAGTTTTTATAGAAATAAAATTGTGACAAAATTTTTTTATAGAAATACAATTTTAACAAAATTTTATATAAAAATAAAATTTTGGTAAAATTTTCTATAGAAATAAAATTTTGGCAAAATTTTCTATAGAAATAAAATTTTGGCAAAATTTCCTATAGAAATAAAATTTTGGCAAAATTTTCTATAGAAATAAAATTTTGGCAAAATTTTCTATATAAATAAAATTTTGACAAAATTTTCTATAGAAATAAAATTTTGGCAAAATTTTCTATAGAAATAAAATTTTGACAATAGTTTTTATAGAAATAAAATTGTGACAAAATTTTCTATATAAATAAAATTTCGACAAAATGATTTATAGAAATAAAATTTTGACAAAATGTTTTATAGAAATAAAATTTTGACAAAATTTCCTGCAGAAATAAAATTTTGACAAAATTTCTATAAAAATAAAATTTTGCAAAAATTTCCTAAAAAAGATTTGCAAAAATAAAGTTTTGACAGCATTTTTATAGAAATAAAATTTTGACAAACATTTTATATAGAAATAAAATTTTGACAAATATTTCTATAGAAATAAAATTTTGACAAAATTTTTTATAACACTAAAATTTTGCGAAAATTTCCTATAGAAATTTTGCGAAAATTTCCTATAGAAATTTTGCGAAAATTTCCTATAGAAATTTTGTCAAAATTTACAAAATTTCTTACAGAAATAAAATGTTGACACAATTTTCTGTAGAAATAAAATTTTGACAAAAGTTTTTATAGAAATAAAATTGCGACAAAAATTTTTATAGAAATAAAATTTTAACAAAATTTTCTATAAAAATAACATTTTGGCAAAATTTTCTATAGAAATAAAATTTTGACAAAATTTTCTATAGAAATAAAATTTTGGCAAAATTTTCTATGGAAATAAAATTTTGACAATAGTTTTTATAGAAATAAAATTGTGACAACATTTTCTATAAAACTAAAATTTTGCGAAAATTTGCTATAGAAATAAAATTTTGACAAAAGTTTTTATAGAAATAAAATTGTGACAAATTTTTTTTTATAGAAATACAATTTTAACAAAATTTTATATAAAAATAAAATTTTGGTAACATTTTCTATAGAAATAAAATTTTGGCAAAATTTTCTATATAAATAAAATTTTGACAAAATTTTCTATAGAAATAAAATTGTGACAAAATTTTCTATATAAATAAAATTTCGACAAAATGATTTATAGAAATAAAATTTTGTCAAAATGTTTTATAGAAAGAAAATTTTGACAAAATTTCCTGCAGAAATAAAATTTTGACAAAATTTCTATAAAAATAAAATATTGCGAAAATTTCCTAAAAAAATTTGCTAAAATAAAATTTTGACAGCATTTTTATAGAAATAAAATTTTGACAAAAAATTTCATTAGAAAAAAAATTTTGACAAAGTTTTCTATAGAAATAAAATTTTTTCATTCGCTTTGTTTTGTTATTGTTGTTTTTTTTTCGTTAATCATTGTTGTTGTCTTTTTTTTTGATTTCAGCTTAAAACCATGCATTGACTAAACTACTAGTGTAGCTTAACCAACAGAGGAAAAGAATATTTGTCAAATAAAATTTTGACAAAATTTTCTATAGAAATCAAATTTTGACAAAATGTTTGTGCAAAACTTTATGAAGTCGACTATCGAAAGCCTTTTTTCGGGAGGTTCGAGTGTAATACTTATACGGTGATATAATCCGAATTTGTTCTGATAATTCGTTAATAGATTTCGTGCAAGTAGAGAATGCTGATGAGGAATGTGGGGGTTCTGAAATGATCGTCCACCCTACCATCCTGCAAGAAATTTGCCACTTCTATGGCACGACGTCCACAAATATAAGTACGAGTTTACATAAGACCAATACCATTCTCTCTACTCTTCCAGAAATTTTAATTCCTTTTTGGAGACTATATCCAAGAGCATTTCAATTGTTTTCAATTTACCGCCAAAAGTAATGATAATTACTTTTTATTTTATAATCTTCTGGACCTTCGTGGGCAATTGATACTTTATTCCCCTTCACTCTTTCAGAGTGAAAATCTATCATCTATCACCATAACAAAAGGGAAATCTTGGAATTGGCAATTGAGGATTTGTTCGATGCAAGTGCTGCAAACACAATAGGCCATTGGCAATTCCCACGCATTCAAAACTAATCCTTTTTGATATGCCATGGAACTCACTTACTCACGATCATTGGCCCAAAAGGATGTCTGAAATGCATAACATAAACCCCAAATGAGGATGACACATTGTATGGAACCCTGAATCACTTGGTACATGTAGATGAATGGATAAATACTGGTGGTCTAGGCATTGATGATGAATTCTCACAAAACAGGGGGATGGTTGTTCTATACCAGTGAGCAATTGTGCTGGTATGTGTAATCTCTCAATCGTATCCATAGAGAATCTATTTAGACCTTAATAAAATTAAATTTGAAATACTCACGTATCGAAAGGTACCCTTCTACTTCAAATACAGTTCTTAAGAAAATGCGAAAGTCGTTTAAGGGCCTCCGGGATGCCATGGACACTATAGAGGGAAACTCATACACACAATTCAATTGAACAGCTGTCAGCCAGTCAAAGCCCTCTAAATCTAAGCTAAGGACAGAACTTTGAATAGAGGATGAATCGTCGCCATAGGAGTAAAGTAAACTGCGTAAACGCATCAATTTTATTGCACCATTCTACGATCGCCTTGGCCAGAAACAAAGGCAGAATTTTATTTTTATCTGCAAGTGTTACAGAAACCTGTAATTACGCGCTCACGATCGCTTAACATTAAATTAACGATGGCTTTGTTATATTCCCCCTTTCAATTCTCTAAGCCTCTAAGTAAATTGTAATGGGGATGGTATTGAAGTATGCCTGTATTCCCATGTCTGTCGCAACATTGTGCGACCGCTTTTTCTATTCAGAAACTCCATCTGTTAGGGTTTGATAATGCGTTGATCGTGATTGATTCCCACGTTATGAAATGGAAATTTTCCTATAACGCAATTTTGTAGCATTTTTTTTCTCGAAATAGTCATCCGATTGGAGAGGGGGATAGTGCAAAAAAAGGGTTTGAATTTTCACACGCCTTTTTGTCTTCATTCGTCTATCGCTGGCCTTTTCATCAGGATGAACAAATCAATATTGCCTAGTGAATTGATTTGTATACCCTGAGTAAGGGATAATTTCCAAGTACTTAAGGTAATTGTGGGTTCTATTCAATGAAAGGCTTAATTAGATATCGTGGAGGAGGGAGATAAATGATATGAAGCGGTTGGGGCGGAAATTAGATAATAATGAAAGTGTTGGTAGTCAGGTGCCCTAACACCAATATATAAATTACTATTCCAAGGATCGTCACGAAATTCTGGGATTCACTTCTTGGAGAAACATAAACAATTCCTCTGTATCTTTATGTCGTTTTTATAGTGTAACCCCCATATTAAAAAAAAAAATATTGCAAACTTTAAACCTTTTTTACCATATAAATTCTTCCGATAAACTGACAATAGATTATTTTGACTAGGGTGGTAAGTATTTGCCCAATGCTAATCTCATTTAGCATTGTGTCGCACAAAAAATGCAGTCTTTTTTTATAAAAAAAAAATAAATAAAATAAAAATTTGGTGGTTCCATATCAGTTTTTTATAGAATTGTGAAATAACTATTTTCGAATTAGGCCTGCCTTAATTTAATAACAATTTAATCAAATTTCATCAAATATCACTCCTTAAGTTGGAAAGGCCCGGGAGGTAATCACATCAAAAATATCTATTAAAATTTGAAGCAAATTAAAAAAAAAAATATAGAAAATAAAAAATCTTATTTTGCAATTTTTGATCAATTGTTTGCGATTATTATGAAAAAAAGGTTTCTTCATAAAAAATGACTTATTATTTTATTTTAGATGTTTATGTATTATTTTATGATCACTCCTACTTGCGACAATTTATTTGGGTGTATAATTATTCCTTGAATTATGAATGTGTGGAAGTTTAAAAAATATTTGTAACTTGCACCAACAAGGGAAGATGGCTACTTCTACAAAAAGGGAGAACTTACCCATAATGGACTTAGATAATAAGACCTAAAACGGGAATTAAAAATGTTATAGATATTGAATTAATATTTTTAAAGAAAAATATGTCAAAATTTCATTTCTGAGAAAGTTTGTTTTTGTATAGGAAATCAACATTTTATTTTTATAGATAATTTTGTCAAAATTTTATTTCTCTAGAAAATTTTGACAAAACTTTATTTCTACAGCAAATTTTGTCAAAATTTTGTTTTTATAGACAATTTTGTCAAAATTTTATTTCTCTAGAAATTTTGTCAAAATTTTATTTCGATAGAAAAATTTGTGAAAAATTTATTTCCATAGAAAATTTTGTCAAAATTTTATTTCAATAGAAAATTGTGCCAAAATTTTATTTCTATAGAAAATTTTGTCAAAATCTCTTAATTCAACAGAAAATTTTGCCAAAAATTTATTTCTAGAGTAAATTTTGTCAAATATTTTATTTTTATAGACAATTTTGTCAAAATTTTATTTCTATAGAAAATTTTGTCAAAATTTTATTTCTCTAGAAAATTTTGCCAAAACTTTATTTCTACAGCAAATTTTGTCGATATTTTATTTTTATAGACAATTTTGTCAAAATTTTATTTCTCTAGAAATTTTGTCAAAACTTTATTTCGATAGAAAACTTTGTGAAAAATTTATTTCCATAGAAAATTTTGTCAAAATTTTATTTCAATAAAAAATTGTGCCTAAATTTTATTTCTATAGAAAATTTTGTCAAAATCTCTTAATTCTACAGAAAATTTTGCCAAAACTTTATTTCTAGAGTAAATTTTGTCAAATATTTTATTTTTATAGACAATTTTGACAAAATTTCATTTCTCTAGAAATTTTGTCAAAATTTTATTTCGATAGAAAAATTTGTCAAAAATTTATTTCCATAGAAAATTTTGTCAAAATTTTATTTCAATAGAAAATTGTGCCTAAATTTTATTTCTATAGAATTTTTTGTCTAAATATTATTCCTATAGAAAATTTGGTCCACATTTTTTTCTATAGAAAATTTTGTCTAAATTTTATTTCTATAGAAAAGTTTTTCAAAATTTTATTTCTATAGAAAATTTTGTCAAAATTTTATTTTTATGGAAAGTTTTATTCTATAGATTTTTTATTATATTTCCATTTTATCAAAATATTATTTCCATAAAAAATTTTTTTCAAGATTTTATTTCTATTAAAAATGTTGTTCAAGATTTATTTTTTAGAAAATGTTATCAAAATTTTATATCAATAGAAAATTTTATCAAAATTTTATTTCTATAGAAAATATAAACATTTTTTGTTTTTAAAGAAAATTTTGTCAGAGTTTTATTTATATAAAAAATTTTGTCAAAATTTTATTTCTATAGACAATTTTGTCAACAAGTAGTTTTGATTTGGATTTTTTTTAAGTACTCTACCTAAATTTAGTCATTTTTTTAGATTTAATCAATTATAAAAATTCTAGTCTTAAAGAGTTGTAAACAATAAACATAAATAAATAAATACTGAGGAATATTTTGTAGCATTATATAAATAGTAATATTAATATACCATCATGTTCTGGTAGAAAGTATGAAAATGGCTAAGATCTTTATGGTATTATGATTTCGTGATATTTACACAAAACCCTAATATTTCTCTATTTCTGACAAGTGTACGAAACTGAGGCAGACTCTTGGCAACCGGCTGGCCTTACGACTCAAATTCTGAAGGGAAAAAGGTCTTTTGTACTGAGGTCTCATTATCATACAAGGAACCATTTGGTTAGTTTTTATTGTATTGGTGCTCTCGATACACTCAAAAAAATATGTATAAATAAATAAAAACAACGAAGCCGCAGTGGTCACCCAAATTAAGTTGACAGAAATCATCTCTATACACATAGTATCAGTGTTACCGTTGAGAATTTCTAGAAAATGGCACAAAAAGTGTCAAAAGCCATAAAAGGTGACACAGTTAATTAAAAAAAAAAGTGGCATACTTTTTCATAAAGCAATTATACACATTTAGTGGCTCAACAAGAGAAAAGTGTCACCAAAGGATCACCGTTTAAAATGACACTACGGTAACATAGCATAGCATAGCACCCTAATACAGTATTTAATGAGAACAATGTGTCACCCTGTTTCGATTGGGGCCAATAAGGTTTCCTATCATAAACTATGGCTAAACTGATGGAATGTAGAGAATTTTTACTCTGTCTATTTTGGGAGTTCGTGGCAAGAAGCTGGATCTTTCGAAATAAAATTTTGAAACCTAAAGATCATCAAAAATATCTAAAATTTATTAAACTAAAAAATATCATTAAATAAAATATTTTTTTTTCTAAATAAAAAATATTAAATTATATTTTTTTTTGAAAATTTTTTTAAACCATCCAATAAATAAATATTAAAATTTTATGGAATTACGAAATACGTTAAACAAAGTGATTTTTCTATATAACAACTATAAATAGAAATTAAAATAATTCGCAGTCCACACCCAGAGAAGGAATATGATCACCTCAAACATGTTTCAAGAGCACAATTCTTTTCTCGTCAAACATAACATGCTTTCCGAAATCAGATACATAATTTCCGAGAAAAAGGCATGTTTTCGACAAACATGTTACATGTTTTCGACAAACATGCTTCATGTTTTCCGTGAAAAAGTAACATTTTGCTCTTGGAACATGGTTGTGGTGATCATATTCCTTCTCTGCGTGCATCCGACAACTTTTTTCAAAATTTATGAAATCTATAAAAATTAAAATATTCTTTTAGAAATGTTTGTAAATTTTTTCTTTGAGTGTATTATTGATGTAGCTGATGCTATCTATAATATATCCTTATCATTTATCTTTCAATCTAAAAAAAAAAAACATAACAATATAGAAAATACATATATAACAAAAGGGTAGGATCTTCAAGATTTCCTTGATTGTTTGCTAACGTTGAGAGTTTTTTGTTTGTGGCTAGCATCTCAATAGCTTGTAATGACATGCTACACCTGTCCTTTTTATCTTCATCATTATTAGATTTCCCTTGTCTATCTGAGACAGTTGTTAGAAGATCTTTTTGTAAGGCTTTCTTTGTGCAATTGAACAGGTCGGACGGATATGTTAGACACTTGTCTTGGGGTGATTTGTTTATCTTAGAAAGTGAGAATTTGAGCTACAAAATGCAGCAGTTGTTCGAAAGGTAAAGAAGTTCCACACACACACCCCATAAATTTCAAATAAGGAGATATCTCCTATGTGCGTAGTTCTATAGCAAAAAAGGAAAGGAAAAACAAATAGGGAATCGTAAGCAAAAAGGGGTGGTTTCCCCCTTGAAGGAAATATGATATTTCATAAATGATCAGGTGTTTCTATTTTCAATATTTCTTTCGCGCTCTAATGGAAGGGGATTCTTTGTTCGTTCATCTGTCATATTTGTATGTCGCTTTCTTAAGAAAACTAAAAGGGTTTCGGGTTTAATGTAAATATTTGTTAGTTTATCCACAAATATTAGAAAGTTTGGTCATTAGAGGTCATATTGAAATATATTTGGTAAGAAGAGTCCGAAAATAGGGCTGGGTGGAAATTTTTAAATATTTACTGAGGGCCACATGCTACACAAGAAATGATCAAAAAACAGTAAGTTCGGCCAGACCGAAGCTTATGTACCCTCCACAATGGATTGCGTAGAAACTTCTACTAAAGACTGTCACCCACAATCGAATTACTTGGGTAGCGGTAACACTTGCCGATGGCAAGGTCTCTTAAAAATTCCTAACACCGTCTTCTAAATTGCAAGGTAGTCCATACGTGGTATATATTAAACTTAAATTTTGTATAGAAATAAAAAAATTTGATAAAAGTTTCTATAGAAATAAAATTTCGACAACATTTTCTATAGAAGAAAAATTTGGACAAAATTTTCTATAGAAATAAAATTTTGACAAAATTTTCTATAGAAATAAAATTTTAACAAAATTTTCTATAGAAATAAAATTTTGTCAAAATTTTCTATAGAAATAAAATTTTGACAAAATTTTCTATAGAATTAACATTTTGACAACATTTTGTATAGAAATAAAATTTTGCCAAAATTTTCTATAGAAATAAAATTTTGGTAGATTAGTTTTGGCTCGAGTGGGAACCATGATTATGAACCGATATGGACCAATTTTTGTGTGATTGGGGATCGGCTGTATATAACTATAGACCGATATGGACCAAATTTGGCATGGTTATTAGCGGCCACATACTAACACCACGTTGCAAATTTCACATATATAATTATGGACCGATATCGACCAATTCCTGTCCATATCGTGTTTGTTAGAGGCCGCATACTAACACCACGTTCCAAATTTCAACCGGATCGGATGAATTTTGCTCCTCCAAGAGGCTCCGGAGGACAAATCTGGGGATCGGTTTATATGGAGGTGTATAAACCTATAGCTTTATACTTAATAACATTTCAATTTTCTTATTTGAATTTAATTTGTAACTGCCATTTGAATTTATATTACCAAAATATCTACAGTTTAAAAATAACTAAGATCTACGAATGTCAATGAAAATGAATTATAATGTACTAAAAAAGATACAAATTTAGAAATAGCGACTTCTTGGGAAGTCACTCTACATAAATAGGGTCAATTTTATTTTACCAACAGCAGAAGAAGCGGCAAATTTACTGGTGAGGAACTTCAACTCCAATAAACCCCATACTGAACTGACTCCTCTTGTGTTTTTTTATTATTTTGGTTTTCTACTTGTGTGGATTGAATTCCCTGTGAGATTCTATCCCACAAGTAACCCCTCTCGTCTCCTTCAACCCAGGTAGTCGTTTGCTCTGGTGAGATTGGAAGATCTCTGCGCCTCAGAAATACAGTCCACAACAACAACATACAATCTGTCACAGAGCTCCACTCATCCAGCTCCATCACCATCGTCGGCCAGTGTATAGGAGCCCCTCTTCCTCTTACGTAGCCCCCCTTGACTACAGCATAAGTCCAATATTATTCAGGAGGCTATATATAATTATGGACCGATACGGACCAATTCTTGCATGGTTGCTAGAGACCATATACTAACACCTCGTTCCAAATTTCAAACGGATCGGATAAATTTTGCTTCTGCAAGAGGCTCGGGAGGTCAAATCTGGGGATCGGTTTATATGGAGGCTATATATAATTATGGACCGATATGGACCACTTTTGGCATGGTTGTTAGAGACCATATACTAACACCACGTACCAAATTTCAACCGGATAGGATGAATTTTGCTCCTCCAAGAGGCTCCGGAAGACAAATCTGGGGATCGGTTTATATGGGGGCTATATATAATTATGGACCGATATGGACCAATTTTTGCATGGTTGTTAGAGACCATATACTAATACCGCGTACCAAATTTCAGCCAGATCGGATGAAATATGCTACTCTCATAGGCTCCGCAAGCCAAATCTGGGGGTACGTTTATATGGGTGCTATACGTAAAAGTGGACCGATATGGCCCATTTGCAATACCGTCCGACCTACATCAATAACAACTACTTGTGGCAAGAATGAAGTCGATAGCTCGTTCGGAAGTTAGCGTGATTTCAACAGACGGACGGACGGACATGCTTAGATCGACTCAGAATTTCACCACGACCCAGAATATATATATATATATATATATATATATATATATATATATATATATATATATATATATATATATATATATATATATATATATATATATATATATATATATATATATATATATATATATATATATATATATATATATATATATATATATATATATATATATATATATATATATATATATATATATATATATAAAGTCAAAAAGTTTTTGGCGTAATAGAACGTACTCGGAAACGAAGTGTTATATTTAAAAACTTTACTTTTGTTGCTAAAGTTTTTTTTTTCATTCAGACCAAGCTTCATTAAAAGTCAGTGGGCTCTGACCCTAGGGAGGTCGAAAATTAATTTGTTTTCAGGGAAACGAAATTTCAGACCAATGAAGTTGTTTTCTGTTGGTAAAATTAGGTACAATCAGGCCAAACATAGTTCGTTGGGGACAAACGAAGTTTTCTTCTACTGGTAAAAATGTGGCCAAATCAAAGTTCGTTGGGAACAATTTTGCTAACCAAAAATTGACTTCTATTCTGGGAAATGAAAATTCAGACCAACGAAGTTTTTTCTCTTGATAAAAATGTGTGTATTGTTGGGGACAAATTTGTAAACAAAAATCGATTCCTTTTTACCGAAACCAAATTTCAGACCAACAAAGTCTTTTCTGTTGTAAAAATAAGATACAAAGTTCGTTGGAGAGAAATTTGCTATCCAAAAATTGATTTTTTTTTCCCAAAAAACGAAAGACGTTTCTTCTGTTGCCTTTGTTGTAATTTTTTCTTTCATTCAGGCCAAGCTTCATTGGAGGTCATTGGGCTCGGACCTTTAGGAGGTCGAAAATTTATTTCTATTCAGAGAAACAAAATTTCAGACCAGCGAAGTTTTTTTTCCGTTGGGACAAATGTGATTTCAATCAGGCCAACCAAAGTTCGTTGGGGACAAATTGGTTAACAAAACATGGATTTCTTTTCAGGGAAACGAAATTTCAGATCAACAAATTTTTTCTCTTGGAAAAAAGTGGTTTCAATAAAGTCAAACAAAGTTCATGGGGACAAATTTGCTAATTACAAAATGATTTCTTTTCGGAAAAACGAAATTTCGGACCATAGACGTTTTCTTCTGTTAGTAAAAATGTGGTTTCCATCAGGTTAAACAAACAAATTGGGGACAAATTGATTTCTTTTCTGAGAAACGAAATTGTACACAGACGAAGTTTTTTTTTTTTTGTTGGTAAAAATGTGGTTTCAATTAGGCCAAACAAAGTTCGTTGGGGACAAATTAGCTAACCAAAATTTTGTTTTATTTTGTGTGAAACAAAATTTCAGACCAACGAAGTTTTCTTCTGTTATTAAAAATGTGGTTTCCATCAGGTCAAACAAACAAATTGGGGACAAATTTGCTAAACCAAAATTTATTTCTCTTCTGGGTAACGAAATTTTACACCAACGAAGTTTTCTTCTGTTTGTAAAAATATGGTTTCAATCAGCCCAAACAAAGTTCATTGGGGACAATTTTGCTAATATGCTAGAAATTATAGTAACTTTTAAATCAGAAAACAAAATTTATGGTTTAAAAAATAAAAATTTTCTATTACACCCAAAGAAAAAATACTTTCCTCCGAAAAAAAATTTTAGACAAACGAAATCCCCCTTTATTAAAAACGATCTTTTTAAGAGTAAATAAGATTGTCTCTTCTTCTTTATTTGTTTTTAGAGAACATTTTTTAGCATCAAAAGTAAACATCCTTTGTTCGAAATTTGGTTCTTCATAAAAAGGATTTTTTTCTTTCAACGTACATTTTAAATAATGTACCACTGTGTCTTATATGACAGGACTCTGAATATTTTTGTTTAATTTTGTGTTTTATCATCCTCCTCAAATTTTATTGTCCACTTTTTTGGATATCTGAATTCCAGATGTTAATTGATAATGAGCAAATAAAGGCTGACATGATTAAGTAAAAATTCACAATGGTCACAAGAAACATTTATTTCATTCAAAGGAGAATTGAAAAACTGGAAATCAAATAAAGTGAATGACCCCTTTCAGCTATCCTGGTATATATGGCTATACCCAAACAACTCGTCATAAAATCCTAGGGTTTCATTTCGTTATCCCCCAACTTATTCTTACCCTTGCATTGTGGATAGTATTGATAGCAGATCCCTTTTGAATTTCCATTGGAAAACATTGCTGTCCTCCTAAGGCTTATCTTGAAAAGTGATCTTTTTATTTACACGCATTATAAAAAAAATCCACCATATATTGATGGCTGGTGGACAGGTAGCCTATGGCTGAAGAAATTCTAATAAAAACAAAACCACAAAAAATAAATGGTTTCTGGCAATGATGAAGATTTTCTTGGTGTTTTATAGTTTCGGGATAAGCCAACGGACGGACAAATGAACGGTTAGTAGAATTCGGATTGCTGTTAATGTGTAGCACACATGTCAGACACGCTTACATATTGACGACATCCATCCATCTATCCACCTACCTATCTAGACGATATATTCAACTTTGCAGACCTTTTGAACGATACCATTGGTCTTGTCATGTGGTTAGAGACTGCAATACATGTTATACCTTTTGTCCGTCCATCCATCCATCCATCCCTCCGAGTGGAATTGGTAGAGAGTCATACTGTCACGTTGACGAATTTATAAGGTACCTTATATTTAAATTTATGCTTGGACATTTTGAATGTTAATAATGATCGATGGTAAGTGTTTTCCAACTAAGAGAAATTTCTCCTTCAGGATATTCAAAAGGATATGGTGTGGAGATCGATTTATAGTAGGTTTCCATAAGATTATGATCATGGTGAATTTCACATCAATGAGAATTAAAAAAATATGAACATACTAAACAATATTATGATAAGCCTGGGTAAAATTCATTGGAGATGATTAATATTTGCGCTGCTTCCAGATCACTAGTATGAGGATCCAAACAACTTCTTGGGAAACTATTTTGACGGGGTACCTAACTGGGTCACAAATCGATATCTGGATATTAGCAGTTCTACACTGATAGAAAAAGTTTCGTTGTATCAACGAAATGTGTCATTAAAAGTGAGCCAATGAAACGAATTCGTTAATACAACGAAAATTTCCATTATTATAACGAATTTTCTGTTAATTAACGGAACGTTTCATACTATTAACGAATAATTTCATTGTACTAATGAAAACGTTTCGTTGGCTCAATTTTAATGAAATTTTTTGTGTGTAAACACCTTTTTCGGAAGCTCTTTTTTACGTACCTAAAAAATGGATGTCTGCATGGACACCTTATTGTGCTTGTAGTAGAGGTGTGCACGTGACACGAAATTGTCGTGACTCACGAAAATTTTAATGGCAACGGCGTGAGTGTGATTAACAAACCAAAATGTCGTGCGTGAGCGTGAATCACGAAAATATTATCTTCGTGAGTGTGCATGAGTAAAGATATGCGCTCACGAAAATAATCCCGCTCACCAACATAAAACGCTTAAGAGTTAAATTCATTTACAATTTTAGTGACTCCTGGGATGTTAAGAGTGTAATAACGCTCTCGATTTTAATAATGCTCATGTTTTCAGACACGTCGCGGTGATTCACGGTATTTTTCGTGAGTCACGACATTTTCGTGCGTGAGTGTGCGTGAGTATAAATTTGTGAGTGTGCGTGATCGTGAGTCCTACCAAACAATATCGTGAGTGAGTGTGCGTGAGTAAGATTTTTCCGTCGTGAGTGTGCGTGAGTAAAATATAACACACGTGCACACCTCTAGTTTGTAGCTACCTGTTTCAATAAATTTATAGACAAAAGCATAGCCAAGATTTTGACCATATATCCTATGCTCGCAATGTCCTACTCGTATTTGCATTTAATTTGCCTTTTTGTTATTTGCACTAACATCCCATGGAAGTGAAACTGAATGTCTACGATTAATTTTGGCCATAAGACAATGAAACGACCTTTGTAACCACACCTGGCTGGTTGATTACAATTCTTAAGACCAGTAATTCTTTGTTTGTCAAAAAACAAGGGGGCCAAGGCAAAATAATAAAAAAATAAAACCTACATTTGAGTCAGTGTTAAATGTTTTTTTTTTTCGCTTTTATTTGCATCACAACCAAACCAGGCGATGTAATTCGCTTTTGTCATGGGTCAATTCACCCAGAGACATGGACTGACTATTTCAGCTTGATTTTTGGTATCTGCATATTAAGAACCCACCCATTTTACGCGCCATGACAGCTCAAACAACATGTGGTCATTGGCTGATGCTGGCATTGTTATGAAAAGGACTTTTTCTATATAGTGAGAGATATAAACTCAAAAGTAGGCTTCCATTATGTGCATGAGGTTTGACACTTTGCCTCTGGCCCCCCCTCCGCCTGTTATTGGAACAAGTAGTAATATGATCGTTTGCCATTTCCGTTTTCTGTTTAAATATGTGTCAATATGACCCACATATTTTATAGGATTATCACTGCAACAGCCTCTGAAAAAAAAAAAAAACAATCATATAAAAGCCAAATTTTACTGAGTCTGTGTTGTTTTTTTGCTGATTTTCATTTTGGTGGTTTCTTTGGCTTCCTTTGGTAAATTTTCGGCCTGTCATTGTGGTTTTCAAAGCAGATAATTGATTTATGGTTTATCCAACAAAAACACAAAAACGAAATATTGGTTTTTATTTAAATACTCGAGGGTTTGGGGTTGTATACCCTATAGGGTAGAGGTTAACACAGTGATTTGTGTACTTCTTTGTAACACCTAGCAGGACCAACAATTGAACCATACTCTCAACGGATATGTAATTAAAAGTGAGTTAACCAAATTGTTTCACTCATATAATGAACATTTTTTATTCATTAAGAATATTTTTTTTGTATTAAAAAAAATCATTGTATTAAGGAACAAATTCATTGTATTTATGAAAAAGTTTTTAATGGGCTCTATCTTAATGAAAAATTTCGTTAATGAAACTTTCTCCACAAGTGATGTACCAACGAAATTTTAAATTAAGTACTCTTCGAGAAAATATGAGTAGATGGTACACAGAACAAAATTTCACGAAAATTTTTCCAATTAAATTTTTAATTGAGCTTTAAAAAATATTCAATTAAAAATTTAATTGATTCAACAAAATTTTAAACAAATTTTAAACTCAACCGCAAAAATTAATAGTATCAATTAATTTTTTAATTGAATCAATTAATTTTTTTATTGGCCTTCAATTAATTTTTTAATTAATACTATCAATTCAGTGATTGAAGACATTTCAATTAAAAAATTAATTGGATCAATTAATTTCGTGATTGAATAAGAAAAAATTTGTTGTGTGTGTATCTGAATTTTTCATCTCTACTGCGGCTAATGATCTGTATTTTATTGTAATCGAATTTGGCATTTACCTACTGAAAAAAGCATGTCCGGTTCCAAAGAGTTTGTGTTTACGATTTTGGTATTGGTTGCGAGGATACGCAATTTTAGGTCGAATCACTTAACTATAAGGACAAAACGACTTCATTGAAATGTTTGTATCGACTTTTGGGCAAAGAACAAAACTTTATATCAGAGAAATGTGTCTTCTCTGATAAGCAAAATTTGGATTCGTGTTGTATGGACATGAAATATTTGGCCTCATGACAATATGTTTCCAGTCCATGCACACAAAGAAATTTTCAACAAATATGAAGGAACGAAATTTTTTCGTTGAACTTTTTTTTTATTCATTAATAATATTTTCATTAAAAGAAAAATAATTGTATTAACGAAAATATACATTGTATTTATGAAAATGTTTCATTGACTCTATCTTCATGACAAATTTCCTTAATATTATGAAACCTCTTCTCCAAGTGTGAAGTTAAAAATTCATTACTCTTTGCGTAGATATTTTTTCTACATTATTAAGTATTTTTATACCCTCCACCATATGTTTTTATACCCTCCACGATATGTTCCAAACGGAATGACAAAGTATATTAAATTTTTCATTCCGTTTGTAACACATCGAAATATTGCCCCATAAAGTATATATTCGTATTTTGGGTCGTGGTGAAATTCTGAGTCGATCTAGCCACGTCCATCCGTCTATTGAAATCACGCTATGTTAACTTCCGAACGAAATAAACTATCGACTGGAAACTTGGCACAAGTAGTTATTATTGATGTAGGTCGGATGGCCATATCGGTCTACTTTTACATATAGCCCACCTATAAACCGATTCCCAGATTTGACCTCCGGAGCCTCTTGGGGGAGCAAAATTCATCCTATTCGGTTGTAATTTGGTACATTGTGCTAGTATATGGCCGCTAACAACCATGCCAAAGTAGGTCCATATCGTCTATAGTTATATATAGCTCCCAGATAAACCGATACCCAATCACAAGAAACTTGGTCCATATCGGTTCATAATTGTATATAGCTCCATATAAAGCGACCCCCATATTTCAATTCTGGATCTCTAATTACCGCGCAAAAGTTCATATAGGTTCATAATTATTTGTAGACTTCTCTATATATACCTGTCAATCTGCTTTTCATTGCTCCGCCATAGGATGGGGTCGTGGTGAAATTCTACGTCGATCTGAGCATGTCCGTTCGTCCGTCCGTCCATCCGTCCGTCTGTTGAAATCACGCTAACTTCCGAACGAAACAAGCTATCGACTTGAAACTTTGCACAAGTAGTTGTTATTGGTATAGCCCCACTTTTACGTATAGCCCCATATAAACAGACCTCCAAATTTGGCTTGCGATTGCTCTAAGAGAAGCAAATTTCATCCGATCCGGCTGAAATTTGGTACATGGTGTTAGTATATGATCTCTATCAACCATGAAAAAATTGGTCCACATCGGTCCATAATTATATATACCCCCATATAAACCGGTTCCCCGATTTGGCTGCGGAGCCTCTAAGAGAAACAAATTTCATCCGATCCGGCTGAAATTTGGTACATGGTGTAAGTATATGAGCTCTAACAACCATGAAAAAATTGTTCTAAATCGGTCCATAATTATATATAGCCCCCATATAAACCGATCCTTCGATTTGGCTTGCGGAGCCTCTAAGAGAAGCAAATTTCATCCGATCCGGCTGAAATTTGGTACATGGTGTTAGTATATGATCTCTATCAACCATGAAAAAATTGGTCCACATCGGTCCATAATTATATATAGCCCCCATGTAAACCGATTCCCCGATTTGGCTGCGGAGCCTCTAAGAGAAGCAAATTTTATCCGACCTGGATGAAATTAAGTACATGGTGTAAGTATATGATCTCTATCAACCATGAAAAAATTGGTCCACATCGGTCCATAATTATATATAGCCCCCATATAAACCGATCCCCCGATTTGGCTTGCAGAGCCTCTAAGAGAAACAATTTTCATCCGATCCGGCTGAAATTTGGTACATGGTCTTAGTATATGGTCTCTAACAACCATGCAAAAATTGGTCGATATCGGTCCATAATTATATATAGGCCCCATATAAACCGATCCCCAGATTTGGCTTTCGGAGCCTCTTGAAAGACCAAAACTCATCTGATTCAGTTGAAATTTGGTACGTGGGGTAACATATGGCCTCAAACACCCATGCAAAAATTGGTCGAAATCGGTGCATAATTATACATAGCCGCCGTATAAACTGATCCCCAGATTTTACCTCCGGAGCCCTTTGGAAGAGCAAAATTCAATCGAATAGGTTGACATTTGGTACGTGATGTTAGTATATGGTATCCAACAACCATCCAGGAATTGGTTCATATCAGTCCATAATTATATATAGCTCCCATTTAAACCGATCCCGAGATTTGGTTTTGGAGCCCCTTGGAGGAGCAAATTTCACCCGAGTCAGTTTGGTACATTGTGCTATTATGTGGCCGTTAAAAACCATGCTCAACTAGGTCCATATCGGTCTATAGTTATATATAGCCCTCAGATAAATCGATCCCCAATCACACAAAAATTGTTCCATATCAAGTTCATAATTTTATATAGCCTCCATAAAAGCGACCCCCATATTTCAATTCTGGCTCTCTACCACGTATGGACTAAGTCACAATTTAGAAAACGATGTTAAGAAGTTTTAAGATACCACAACCCAAGTAATTCGATTGTGGATGACAGTCTTTCGTAGAAGTTTCTACGCAATCCATGGTGGAGTGTACATAAGATTCGGCCTGGCCGAACTTACGGCCGTATATACTTGTTAGAAAATTTTGTCAAAAGTTTATTTCTATACTTTATTTCTATAGAAAGTTTTGTCAAAGTTTTATTTCTGTAGAAAATTTTGTCAAAATTTCATTTCTATAGAAAATTTTGTCAAAATTTTATTTCTATAGAAAATTTCAAAATTTTATTTGTATACAAAAATTCGATTGTGGATGACAGTCTTTAGTAGAAGTTTCTAAGCAATCCATGGTGGAGGGTGCATAAGATTCGGCCTGGCCGAACTTATGGCCGTATATAAATACGTGTTAGAAAATTTTGTCAAAAGTTTATTTCTATAGAAAGTTTTGTCAAAATTTTATTTCTGTAGAAAATTTTGTCAAAATTTCATTTCTATAGAAAAATTTGTCAAAATTTTATTTCTATAGAATATTTTGTCCAAACTTATTTCTATAGAAAATTTTGGCAAAATTTTATTTCTATAGAAAGTTTTGTCAAAATTCTATATCTGTAGAAAAATTTGTCAAAATTTCATTTCTATTGAAAATTTTGTCAAAATTTTATTTCTATAGAAAATTTTGTCAAAATTTTATTTGTATACAAAAATTCGATTGTGGATGACAGTCTTTAGTAGAAGTTTCTAAGCAATCCATGTTGGAGGGTACATAATATTCGGCCTGGCCGAACTTACGGCCGTATATACTTGTTCTATTCCATTTAACTAACGTCTTAACCGTCTAACTATCTTAAACTAAAATGGCTTCCTTTACGGAGTGGTTGATTTAAGGTACAACAAAGTCGACTTCACTTTTCTTTGACCATTCATTGGTTTTCTTGTCTTGGCCCTGTGTTTATTTAGCAGCCTTATAAAATAGCAGCAAAACCATGTTCTTAACTCATTTTTATTTTTTGTTTTTGTTTTTATGGTAAGGCTTTTATATGAGTTAAAGATTGCTGCTGGTGATGATTAAGAAATTTTTTTGGAGGAGGACTTTCGTTTTTATTGGGGTCGCTTAATTAATGCGATAATTAATCAAACCTTTAAATTTTCATTTTCATGTTAAATCATTTGACAATGAAAATGAATTTAAAACATGCAGTTTTTTTAATTGAGATTTGTAACAACACTTGTAGTCATTTATCATGGAACAAGTTAGGAGTCATCAGTAAAATGTAGGCCATTTGGGCGAAAGAAAATTACACACAATTGCTTTGTTTTTAATTTCGAAAACAAAGGTCACAATTTTGTTTTTTTTTTTTATAAAATTCGAATAATACAACTTCAGCAAAAAAAAAAAACATATCCCTTTATGATCATACAAAACAAAACTGTTTGATATTGCAAAGAGCCCAGAGCTAAATGGGCCAGTTGCAAAAGATTTCTCCATCATGGTTACCTAGTTGATGTTATCTGATATCTGAGGCATTGTTTATGCCAATTTAAAATGACACTTGAACATAATGCACTTAACAAAAGGATAATGCAGCAAAGATTTTGTTCTTCGAACAAAGTCCTCTATTGTGTGGATCTCTTAAGGCTGGGGCTGCTGTTTGTTCGACAGTTTTTACAATGATTGATGGTGATGGTGTTCTGATGACGATGGTGATGATGAATACACCAAGAATTACGTACCTGCTGTAATTTTCAGATGCGATTCGTAATTAAAGCGACTTAAGGAATTTCTCAATTTGTAAAATCCAATTGATTGGAAAAGATAAAGAATAAAAAGGAAATACAAAATCATCATTGTCCAAAGTAATCCTCATAGAATAGAATTGTATGCATGGAATAAGACCAAAACTTGGGTAATTATATTAGATAAAATCAAGGAAGAAATTGCGAATAATAACTTGCCCGGAATCAGGTAAGCAACTTCATCATTCTAACATTTGCCAAGAAAAACTGATAAGAAATAAAACAAATCAAAATAAAAGTCGGTAGTAGATAACACCATTCCCTTCCGAAGACAAAAATCGTTCTTAGTATAAGCCTCCTTGGAAGAAAATTACTTAGGATGGATAACCACGCCAAATCGTTGCATTTAAACTCCCCCCATTTTGGCTCTCATCGCAGTCGATGTGCATGCACATTTTGATTTTTATGGCACAGATGTTTGATGGGCATTGTTGTCTAAGGCCTAGGTTCTGAAAAAGGGTTCGTTAGCCGAGAGAAGAGCCAACTCTTAACTGTGCCTTTGTTTATTTACTGTTGTCGTAAGTGAATATGAACCTTTCCTCCATCCATCCTCCTTCACCACCATGAATACAATAATGATCATCTTCTACAATATCCTAGTATTGGCCCATAATGGCCTATGATAATGACGAAGATCTCAAATGCAATGATCATCATCGTGATGATGATGACGATGATACTCGTTTGCAGTTTAACCACGACTTATACACATACTAAATTTTAATCCTACTAGCCAAAGAAAAACATAACTATACAACCGCAACTACACACTCACGCACATACACTCAAATACAAATTAACAGTGTTGATGACATACACTCGACATAGAGAACGTTTACAATAGGATCAGAATTGCATTACGACATAAGGGTGTTCTGGTAAGAAAGGCATCTACAAAAAATCGTGCATCGAAAGTGAACTCAAACTCTGAGCAAGAAAATTAACCCAGCGAAATTTGTAAGAGTTGTTTGGTGAAAAGAATAGAATGAAAAGAAAAATAATTTAAATTAATTAAACTTTATAGAAAATTTATTCAAAATTTTATTTTTATAAAAAAAAAATTTGCAAAAATGTGGGTTATATAGAAAAATTTCTTTCCTACAGAAAATTTTGTCAATATTTTATCTCTATGGAAAATTTTGTTGAAATTTTATTTTTATAGAAAATTTTGTCAAAATTTTATCTCTATGGAAAATTTTGTTGAAATTTTATTTTTATAGAAAATTTTGTCAAAATTTTATTTCTATAAAAAGATTTCTCAAAATTTTATTTCTATAGAAAATTTTGTCAGAATTTCATTTCTATAGATAACTTTCTCAAAATTTTAATTCTATAGAAAATGTTGTCAAAAGTTTATTTCTATAGAATATTCTGTCCAAACTTATTTCTATAGAAAATTTTGTCAGAATTTCATTTCTATAGATAACTTTCTCAAGATTTTAATTCTATAGAAAATTTTGTCAAAATTTTATTTCTATAGAAAATTTTGCCAGAATGTTATTTCTTTAGAAAATTTTGTAAACCTTTTATTTCTATAGAAAATTTTGTCAAAATTTCATTTCTATAGATAACTTTCTCAAAATTTTATTTCTATAGAATATTTTGTCAAAAGTTTGTTTCTATAGAATATTTTGTCCAAACTTATTTTTATAGAAAATTTTGTCAAAATTTTATTTCTATAGAAAATTTTTTCAAAATTTTATTTCTTTAGAAAATTTTGTCAAAATTTTATTTCTATAGAAAATTTTGTCAAAATTTTATATCTATAGAAAATTTTGGCAACATTTTATTTCTATGGAAAGTTTTGTCAAAATTTTATTTCTGTAGAAAATTTTGTCAAAATTTTATTTCTATAGAAAATTTTGTCAAAATTTTATTTCTATAGAAAATTTTGTCAACATTTTATTTCTTTAGAAAATTTTGTCAAAATTTCATATCTATAGAAAATTTTGTCAGAATTTCATTTCTATAGAAAATGTTTTAAAATTTCATTTCTATAGAAAATTTTTCCAAAATTTTATTTCTTTAGAAAATTTAGTAAAACTTTTATTTTTATAGAAAATTTTGTCAAAATTTCATTTCTATAGATAACTTTCTCAAAATTTTATTTCTATAGAAAATTTTGTCAAAATTTTATTTCTATAGAAAATTTTGTCAAAATCCTATTTCTATAGAAAATTTTGTCAAAATTTTATTTCTATAGAAAATTTTGTCAAAAGTTTATTTCTATAGAATATTTTGTCCAAACTTATTTCTATAGAAAATTTTTGGAAAATTTTATTTCTATGGAAAGTTTTGTCAAAATTTTATTTCTGTAGAAAATTTTGTCAAAATTTTATTTCTATAGAAAATTTTGTCAAAATTTTATTTCTATAGAAAATTTTGTCAACATTTTAGTTCTTTAGACAATTTTATCAAAATTTCATATCTATAGAAAATTTTGTCAGAATTTCATTTCTATAGAAAATGTTGTTAAAATTTCATTTCTATAGAAAATTTTGCCAAAATTGTATTTCTTTAGAAAATTTTGTAAAACTTTTATTTCTATAGAAAATTTTGTCAAAATTTCATTTCTATAGATAACTTTCTCAAAAATTTATTTCTATAGAAAATTTTGTCAAAAGTTTATTTCTATAGAATATTTTGTCCAAACTTATTTCTATAGAAAATTTTGGCAAAATTTTATTTCTATAAAAAGTTTTGTCAAAATTTTATTTCTGTAGAAAATTTTGTCAAAATTTTATTTCTATAGAAAATTTTGTCAAAATTCTATTTCTGTAGAAAATTTTGTCAAAATTTTATTTCTATAGAAAATTTTGTCAAAATTCTATTTCTATAGAAAATTTCAAAATTTTATTTGTACACAAAAATTTTGTCAAAATTTTATTTCTATAGAAAATTTTGTCAAAATTTTATATCTATAGAAAATTTTGGCAACATTTTATTTCTGTGGAAAGTTTTGTCAAAATTTTATTTCTGTAGAAAATTTTGTCAAAATTTTATTTCTATAGAAAATTTTGTCAAAATTTTATTTCTATAGAAAATTTTGTCAACATTTTATTTCTTTAGAAAATTTTGTCAAAATTTCATATCTATAGAAAATTTTGTCAGAATTTCATTTCTATAGAAAATGTTTTAAAATTTCATTTCTATAGAAAATTTTGCCAAAATTTTATTTCTTTAGAAAATTTAGTAAAACTTTTATTTTTATAGAAAATTTTGTCAAAATTTCATTTCTATAGATAACTTTCTCAAAATTTTATTTCAATAGAAAATTTTGTCAAAATTTTATTTCTATAGAAAATTTTGTCAAAATCCTATTTCTATAGAAAATTTTGTCAAAATTATATTTCTATAGAAAATTTTGTCAAAAGTTTATTTCTATAGAATATTTTGTCCAAACTTATTTCCATATAAAAAATTTTTGGAAAATTTTATTTCTATGGAAAGTTTTGTCAAAATTTTATTTCTGTAGAAAATTTTGTCAAAATTTTATTTCTATAGAAAATTTTGTCAAAATTTTATTTCTATAGAAAATTTTGTCAACATTTTAGTTCTTTAGACAATTTTATCAAAATTTCATATCTATAGAAAATTTTGTCAGAATTTCATTTCTATAGAAAATGTTGTTAAAATTTCATTTCTATAGAAAATTTTGCCAAAATTGTATTTCTTTAGAAAATTTTGTAAAACTTTTATTTCTATAGAAAATTTTGTCAAAATTTCATTTCTATAGATAACTTTCTCAAAAATTTATTTCTATAGAAAATTTTGTCAAAAGTTTATTTCTATAGAATATTTTGTCCAAACTTATTTCTATAGAAAATTTTGGCAAAATTTTATTTCTATAAAAAGTTTTGTCAAAATTTTATTTCTGTAGAAAATTTTGTCAAAATTTTATTTCTATAGAAAATTTTGTCAAAATTCTATTTCTGTAGAAAATTTTGTCAAAATTTTATTTCTATAGAAAATTTTGTCAAAATTCTATTTCTATAGAAAATTTCAAAATTTTATTTGTACACAAAAATTTTGTCAAAATTTTATTCCTGTAGAAAATTTTGTAAACATTTTATTTATATAGAAAATTTCAAAATTTTATTTGTATACCAAAATTTTGACAACATTTTATTTCTTTAGAAGATTTTGTCAAAATTTTATTTCTATAGAAAATTTTATCAAAATTTCATTTCTATACACACAACAAAATTTTTTTCTGAGTCAATCACGAAATTAATTGATGCAATTATTTTTTAAATTGATATGTCTTCAATCACGAAAATCTTCAATCACAGTCTTAATTGGGTACAAAAAAATCTTGATTAAAAAATTAATTGATTTCATTAGCAAAATAATTGATTAAATTAAAAATTTAATTGATGTTGATTGCAAATCTTAATTAATTTTAATTAAAATAGGTAACTATTTTCAATTACTTTCCAAATTGGCTTAGTGTTTGATTAACAATTGATTGTTTGAAATAAACTTTTAATTAAAAATTAAAAAAGTCTTCCGAATTCGAGTAAAAGTTAATTGTATCAATTAAATTTTTAATTACAAATTTTAAAGCTTTCAATCATTGACTTAATTAACTTAATCTTGGGAGCCACCGTGGTGGAATGGTTAGCATGCCCGCCTTGCATACACAGGGTCATGAGTTCAAACCCAGTTTCGACCAAACACCAAAAAGTTTTTCAGTTGTGTTTATCCCACCTCAGTAATGCTGGTGACATTTCTCAGGGTTTCAAAGCTTTTCTAAGTGGTTTCACTGCAATGTGGAACGCCGTTCGGACTCGGCTATAAAAAGGAGGTCCCTTGTCATTGAGATTAACATAGAATCGGGCAGCACTTAGTGATAAGAGAGAAGTTCACCACTGTGGTATCACAATGGACTGAATAGTCTAAGTGAGCCTTAAATATCGTTCTATCTTGATTAAAAAGTTAATTGTATCAATTAATTTATTAATTAGAAAAAGTTTCAACTTCAATTAACATTTTAAATGGAAATATTTTGGTGATAATTTGTTCTATGTAGATAACTTTCTCAAAATTTTATTTCTATAGAATATTTTGTCCAAACTTATTTCTGTAGAAAATTTTGTCAAAATTTTATTTCTATAGAAAATTTTGTTAACATTTTATTTCTATACAAAGTTTTGTTCAAATTTTATTTCTGTAGAAAATTTTGCCAAAATTTTATTTCTATAGAAAATTTTGTCAAAATTTTATCTCTATAGCAAATTTTGTCACAAAAAAAGGTTGCCTTGGTTATTTAAATTGTACAGTTCCTCCCTAAACTCATCTCCTATTTCTAGTTGGTCGGTTAGTGGGTTTTCGTTTATATACATATTGTCTTACTTAGAGTACTCCAGGACCGATCTAAAACTAGAAAGGTCTTTGCCAAGTGGCTCCTGGGCAGGCAGACGTCAAGAAAGGGCTGATGTTTGTTTGATTTTTTTTTACTTTTAGTTTAGCCAACTTCTTTGTGCTGTATTGTAATGTAAGCCAAGGAAAAATGAACAAAAGAAGAAGAAAAAGAAATCAAATTCAAAGGTAGGCAAAGGAGTAGGCAAAAACCAATGAAGTTTAACAACAATAGAATATATTGCAATGAACTTCTTGGCTTGGGCAGAGATCGTAGTAAAGTGGTGTGATGGTGGTGGTTATGTCTCTTTGTGCTAGCCTGCAAGTCAATGAACTTATCCTTCACGACATTCAGTAACAGTGATGATGTTGATCATGATGATGACGTTGTGGATAATCAAGGGGACATCATCATGTTATTGACTGACTAATGATGTCGCTACATTGAACATCACTGCTGGAAAACATCAGAATCATCGCTGGAGTTTCTGATGATTCGATAACATCGGTAACGGAATGCCTAAATACTGACTAGAAATTTCATCAAGAACGGTTAAAAACTGCAACTTCTATCTCCCCAACAATTAATAGATAGATGGATGGTTGAACAGATCTTGCTGTCGCTATAGACATGGTCACACTAGTAAAGCATACAGCCAAGCAGGTCTGTTTATAGACCGGTGTGTAATGCACACACAAGAGCATTTAAAGAAACTTTGTTTAAAGCAAACGTTGCAATCTTCTGATGCTTCGTTTCTTGGGTTTGACTATCGGAAAACCGATAGAGGGCATATAAGTTTCGACCAACACGAAAGAATTGCTAACCTCCATGGTAACTCTTCAACGCATGCTATAGTACTACGCCTTACGATTGTCAGGATAATTACAAAATTAAATTAAGTTTACAATGATCATCAGTGATGTTCTATAATGACTTTAACGATTATTGTCTTGGTGTATGTCGGTTCAACGTCATACGATCGTGATGTTCCAAATGCATGCAACTCATATAAAAATATTATTGCTGCATTGCCTTTTAATGTCAAGGAATAGGGAGCCCTTTTGTTGAAAAGCATTAAGCTAGGGAATACAAATAAAGCATCGTTTATCGACTAGCAAAGGGAAGGGCTTGGGTAGAAAATTGTGATTTTAGTTGAAGGACCTATAATATGATATTTTGAGGGCAACTTGATATTAGTGGTATTATTATCATAAATGGTGCTATTCGAGTAAGCAGTTGGGGTTATTACATTGTTGCATATCCAGAGAGAAAATATAGGACAATTTAGGAATAATGAAAATCGCCATTAATAAGGGCTAGTATCCAAGTTAAATAGTAATGAGATGGCAATTACTCTTTAAAATATGAAGCTCAGTCTTAAGATTTGGTTTTTATGGGGCCTACGAGAATTAGCCCATACGGCCCATGTTTGGAAGAGGCATATTGAAATATCACATGACGAATTTAAAACATGTCGTAAGCTTTGTGTAGAAAATAGAGATCAATTTTTAAAATGTGTTGTATAAAATTATTATTAACTATAAATTTTAATAAAATCATAAATATGAAGGCTGAAATAAAAGACATCTAAAAACAAATGCTTATTAGCACTTTATAATGACGCTTACCGTATATGAATAAATTTCATAGGTAAAACCATTCTTCGTGTATCGAGTTTCAGCGATTTTATGAATACCACGCCTCCATAACCCTGGGTATTCAGCCCGAAGATTTATTTTATTTCTAACGAAAATTTTGTCAACATTTTATTTCTATAGAAAGTTTTGTAAACATTTTATTTTAATAGAAAAGGTCAAAAATTTTATTGCTATAGAAAATGTTGTCAATTTTTTTTTTCTATAGAAAATTTTGTCAAAATTTTATTTCTAAGAAATTTTTGTCAAAATTTCTATAGAAAATGTTGTCAAAATTTTATTTCTATAGAATTTTTTGTCAAAATTTTATTTCAATAGAAAATGTTGTCAAAATTTTATTTCTATAGAAATTTTGGTCAAAATTTTATTTTTATAGAAAAATTTGCCAAAATTTTATTTCTATAGAAAGTTTTGTAATTTTTTTTTAGTAGAAAAGGTTGTAAAAAATTTTATTTCTATAGAAAATTTTCCCAACATTTTATTTCTATGGAAAATTTTGTAAGAAACTGGAAAATTTATGAAAAATTTTGTCAAAATTATATTCCTATAGAAAATTTTGTCAAAATTTTATTACTATAGAAGAGTTTTCTGCAATATAGGAGGATTTTCTCCAAATTGTATTTAAGTCTCTCTTAGTTGGAGAGGAATATTTTGCAAAATCTACCAAATCATATCTTCTACCAATTCTGCCAATCTACCAAACTATAAAAAAAAATCTGCCCAGTTTCTCCGCGGTGGATTATCCCCACTCGGTATTGCTGTTGACATTTCTGTCATTGAGCTTAACATAGAATCGGGCAGCAATCAGTGATAAAAGAGAAGTTCATCACTGTGGTATCACAATCAGGGATGAAAAATAAAATTTTTAAATTGTATCAACGAGAATAAAAAAATGTACTTTTTGGTTTAAAATTGTTCCAAATTTCAAAAAATAATAAAATTGTACTAAATAGCAAAATTGAGGATTTGAACACGAGCGATTCCGGAAATACCACAATGCTTTTAATTTCGGCTCAAAAATTTTGAATAAGGCAATCAATATTAGAAGTTAATTGAATTTTATATTGAAATTTTTTATTCCATTTGATTGTAATCTGGTCAGTACATAAAAAATTATTTGTATTGGGTAATTATTTAGTTGGGACTTCTCGAGCATTTTGAAGTTGAACTGTGTATTTCAAATTGTACAAAATAGGTTATTGTATTGTACTTCATTGTACTTTTGAGAAGTGTAGTGTACCAAATTTAGTATAGTTGTACTAACTCTTACATCCCTGAACAAAATGGACAGAATAGTCTTTGTGATACTGAAATATCGGCCTGGCACTATATCTAACCTATAGTGGATCAGTACTCATTGATAAGGGAGAAGTCCCCATCTATGGGATCGCAATGGATCTGTTACTAAATTTCGATCAGCTGTTTTGCCACAAACACGTTTCTTCTCTGCGTGTCCTGGTAACGATGTTCTTGGGTTCCCTGCATTAAATATAAAAATATTATCCCTCATGTTTCTGTAACATGCCTACTCGCTCACCCACTTACAACAAGATGCATTTATAAGCCATTGTTTGCAATGAACACGTTTTGGGAAAAACTTCGTCTTCTCGAGGGCAATTAGTTGACAACTCAAGTCAGTGGTGGAGTAAAAACGGTATGCCTATCAAATTACACCATTGGCTGCTTGTCTGGAGTTGGCTCATGCTGCTCGGCTTTTACTTGTGCAGTTTGGCATGGTATAGTGCATAGTGTTCAGTTACATGTTCATCTGAGGTTCATTGGCGTCTAGGCCATATGGAAAATATCCAAGATTAGTGGAAGTGCTAGGAAAACTTGACATTGTCTACTTTATTGTAACACAAGTAAGTCGTCTAAAGCTGTACTCACAAGTTGTACAGTTTAACACACTGGTAGAAAAAGCACAATTTTATGAAATTTTTGATTAAAATTGAGCCAACGAAATAATTTTATAAATACAATGAAACTTTTCGTTATTCAAGATTGGCTTGGTCGATCTTTCGGTCGTATTGACTTGTTCTTTATCTCACATTGGTCCAGGTTTTATTCTTAATCGCCTAGATGTTGCAATTTTCCTCTGTTTTTGAATATGATTTTATATTTTCTAGACCCTTTTACTTGTTCCATGAAGAGAAAACTCTTTGTTATTAAATCTCTTGGATAGAAATAAAAGACCAAAGTCTCTTTCTCCCTTTCTCTCTTAAAAACATTTCTCTTTAAATTATTTCTTTCAAACTCTCAATTTCAGTAGAGATCATTGAAGAGGAAATTATAATACCTTTGTGGTAGTGTACCCCAAGAGTCTTGAATGTGTGTGCGTGGCTAATGGGTTTTGGAGTAGGGGTATGGGTATGGGTATAAAACCAACATTTGCCGCCAAATCCTAAACAGGTTATATTAACAAGTTGTCTTGGTTAGTTTACAAATCTTTTTATTATCGATGGATGACTTTTTTACGTTTTTGTTTTGTTCGTTATATTCGTATTGTAAGCAAGAAATTATTGCCTCCACATAGACCCCAAACCCCCATCATTTGGGTTTGATGCATGCTAGTGTTTATGTTTGTTTTTTTCTCTTTTTTGTTTTTGTTTACCTTTGGGGTACAGTATCCCGCCAAAAATTGAATACATACAGACATACAAACACACACACACACATACACATAGCTACAAATATACATAAATAGGCCAATAAATTATAAGCATCGTATGGTATATGGCATTATATTAATATAAAAGTGTTTTTATAAAATAAGAAGGAATATAATGAAGAGTTTCATTTCAGAATAAATTAACCATTGCTTGAGATTTTATGTGATTTTAATTAAAAACTACATCAACTTAACAGAGTATAAAGTCAACAATGACCATTATAAAATGTTTTCGGTAAGCAGAAGATTATTATGTATTATTCTTCAACTGGGAAAGTCCATTGCACGATTCCAAAAATAACACGTAAAAGTGGAACAGTAATGCAAACCGACCTAATTTTCACAATAAGTGACACCACTTCGGGCAATTTCAAGAGTATCACAGTTCACTTATATTTTTTGTAAGAAAAATAAAGAAATGTTTTACAAGCACCGGAGCTCAATTATTCCACATTGCAAATATGATTTTAAAAGTCTGATAAAAAAAAATTGTTATTTACATAAGCGTAGAAAAGTAGAAAGACTTTGCTCCCTCCAGAAAAATTAGAGAGATTTTGTCAAAATTTTATTTCTATCGAAAATTTTGTCAAAATTTTATTTCTATAAAAAATTTTGTCAAAATTTTATTTCTATAGAGAATTTTGTCAAAATTTTATTTCTATAGAGAATTTTGTCAAAATTTTATTTCTATAGAAAATGTTGTCAAAATTTTATTTCTATAGAGAATTTTTTCAAACTTTTATTTCTATAGAAAATTTTGTCAAAATTTTATTTCTATAGAAAATTTTGTCAAAATTTTATTTCTATAGAAAATGTTGTCAAGACATACATAGAAAAATTCAGAAAGTTTAAATTTTTACGAAAACTTTATAAAACAAAGGATTTGTACTATATACTACATATCACCACTAAATAACTTCTTATGAAGTGAAGTAAGGTTCATCTCTAGAAGAGTATGTTGGGATGTACATTAAATGTAATGACTTTGTGAGAACTTCCTAATTTTTTTGCTGGGGTATTCTATAAGACTTTTCCAAAAGAAATTCATTGAAAGTGGAAAAAATGGATAGATGGTCTCAGGATGTGCTTAAAATGCTTGTGGACCAACTTCCCATTTTTATACCCTCCACCATAGGATGGGGGTATATTAACTTTGTCATTCCGTTTGTAACACATCGAAATATTGTATATATATTCTGGGTAGTGGTGAAATTCTGAGTCGATCTGAGCATGTCCGTCTGTTGAAATTACGCTAACTTCCGAATGAAACAAGCTATCGACTTGAAACTTGGCACAAGTAGTTGTTATTGATGTAGGTCGGACGGTATTGCAAATGGGCCATATCGGTCTACTTTTACGTATAGCCCCCATATAAATGGACCCCCAAATTTGGCTTGCGGACCCTCTAAGAGAAGCAAATTTCATCCGATCCGGCTGAAATTTGGTACATGGTGTTGGTATATGGTCTCTAAAAACCATGCAAAAATTGGTCCAGATCGGTCCATAATTATATATAGCTCCCATATAAACCGATCGCCAGATTTGGCTTGCGGAGCCTCTAAAAGAAGAAAATTTCATCCGATCCGGCTGGAATTTGGCACATGGTGTAAGTATATGGTCTCTAACAACTATGCAAAATTTGGTCCACATCGGTCAATAATTATATATTGCCCCCATATAAACCGATCCCCCGATTTGGTTTGCGGAGCCTCTAAGAGAAACAAATTTCATCCGATCCGGATGAAATTTGGTACATGGTGTTGGTATATGGTCTCTAACAACCATGCAAAAATTGGTCCAGATCGGTCCATAATTATATATAGCTCCCATATAAACCGATCGCCAGATTTGGCTTGCGGAGCCTCTAAAAGAAGAAAATTTCATCCGATCCGGCTGGAATTTTGTACATGGTGTAAGTATATGGTCTCTAACAACTATGCAAAATTTGGTCCACATCGGTCAATAATTATATATAGCCCCTACATAAACCGATCCCCCGATTTGACTTGCGGATCCTCTAAGAGAAGCAAATTTCATCCGATCTGGCTGAAATGTGGTACATGGTGTTAGAATATGGTCTTTAATGACCATGCAAAAATTGGTCCACATCGGTCAGTAATTATATATAGCCCCTTATAAACCGAACGCCAGATTTGGCTTGCGGAGCCTCTAAAAGAAGAAAATTTCATCCGATCCGGCTGAAATTTGGTACATGGTGTAAGTATATGGTCTCTAACAACTATGCAAAAATTGTTCCACATCGATTCATAATTATATATAGCCCCCATATAAACCGATCACCAGATTTGACCTCCGGAGCCTCTTGGAAGACCAAAATGCATCTGATTCAGTTGATTTGGTACGTGGTGTTAATATATGGCCTCAAACACACACCCATGAACAAATTGGTCGAAATCGGTCCATAATTATATATAGTCCCCATATAAACCGATCGTCAGATTTGGCTTGCGGAGCCTCTAAGAGAAGAAAATTTCATCCAATCCGGCTGAAATTTGGTACATGGTGTTAGTATATATTCTCTAATGACCATGCAAAAATTGGTCTACATCGGTGCATAATTATACATAGCCCCCATATAAACCGATCCCAAGATTTGACCTCCGCTGCCTTTTGGAGAAGCAAAATTCATCCGATATTTAACAACCATGCCAAAAGTGGTCCATATCAGTCCATAATCATATATAACCCCATATAAACCGATCCCGAGATTTGGTTTTGGAGCCTCTTAGAGGAGCAAATTTCATCCGAGTCAGTTGAAATTTGGTACATTATGCTAATATATGGCCGTTAACAACCATGCCTAACTAGGCCCATATCGGTCTATAGTTATATATAGACCACAGATAAATCGATCCCCAATCACACAAAAATTGGTCCATATCAAGTTCATAATTGTATATAGCCCCCATATAAGCGACCCCCATTTTTCAATTCTGGCTCTCTACGTATCGTGCAAAAAGTCCATATCGATTCGTAATTATTTGTAGACTTACTTATACATACCTTTTTTGTCTGATATATACCACGTATGGACTAACTCACAATTTAGAAAACGATCTTAAGAAGTTTTACGATACCACAACCCAAGTAATTCGATTGTGGATGACAGTCTTTCGTAGAAGTTTCTACGCAATCCATGGTGGAGGGTACATAAGATTCGACCTGGTAGAACTTACGGCCGTATGTACTTGTTCTTTTTTTAGAATTTTAATGGAAATCGAACATAGAGAATTTCCCATTGTAATATTCAAGATATCCAGTTTACTTCGTCTATACAACCCCTCAAATCAAGAAAATTATAGGCCTGGTTCATACACCAATTTTCTCCATTAGATTTCGCTAGAATTTCAAGAGATCAATAATTTATTTAACACTTAAAAATATTTCCATCATCTGATGACCAAATGGCTATTATTATTGATGACAAATTTACACTCTTAATGGCACTTTGCCATTAACACTTTTGGTTCTTATCCTTCTTGGATTCTATGGCCTATGGTCTTCTAATGCCTATGCTAGACTTGCCATTCATAGCTTGAAAGCTTTTTATGGGCCATTTTCCTATATCTTGGCGTTGTACATTTACTAGCCATCTATTGATGGTGCTTCACAATATTCCCTAGCCCCCCCTCCCGAAGATCACGCCAAAGTGACCAACATTACTATAAATTTTCAATTAAACATTTAAACGAAGAACATCAACATCACATTTACTGCTCAGAGTTGAAATATCAAAAGTGCTTGGAATATCTAGAGACGGGTGGTGGTTGAGTCTTAGACGGAGTCTAAATGCTAGCAATGGAGCACATTGGTGTAAAACAATCTTTATGGTAACCTCTAAAATACTAATGGTGATGATGAGTACCTCTGCCACTGCAGAGTCACCAATGAAAATAGGAGTCGCTAACGTTGAACAATGTCGAATAGACAAAGAGTGCCTCTTGGCTGATTGTAGGACGACAACAACGGCGAGTAGATTCTGCCTCTGAAGCTATTATCATAAGAGCGCTATCATAAGTGGCAGCCAGCTAGTAGACCAAAACATGGATGCCTCAAAAAAATCATGTACTTGCCACTTGGTGGGTTTTACAGCGATATCTGACCGACTGCCTGACTAAATGCTGGTTGGCAATGATGCACCAGTCAGCACTCACCATGAAGACGCGTCACGATCATCATCATTATCTTTATTACTTTATACACAAATTGTTGTTATTGTATTGTGGTAGCTCTAGTCGAACTCTCAACTATGAGAGATCATGCTTAGCGTTTAATTTTAATGTGAACGATAGCGTTTTGCGTTCGACAATCATGAAACAAACAGATCTTCTTGGGCATATATATTTATTCTTCAAGAGAAAAAGAATACATCTTCTAGAGAAACATGGTACATTTTTGTTGCAAAAATATTGTTTTCAGAACAAACATATATATAATAAGATATTCGAATTGGTAATGCATCTTAATCTTTGTGAAGTGAGGTGATTTACTTATTTCCGTCCGTCTGTCTATTGACCCTCCCTTTATTGTTCGGAGGAATAATGGCTTGATTGGCTTGGTGATAATTTTTATTTGACTCAAACGATTTTTGTTTGTGCCAAAAGAAAAATTCTTTATCAACGAAAGGGAAATTTGCGTTGCTTTAAATTTAGTTTGTTACAAACTGATATAGGTTTGCTCGTAGGATCCCACTCGTACACCCAAACATTCACTTGTTTGTGATAACCATATTTTTTTGTTGATTTTTGTGCTGTTGGTTTTTTCGGATGTTATGCATCTTTTCGTATGTGGCATTGTTGCTTTTGTTTTTATCGGTATCACCATCACCAATACTATCGGCCGTCTTCGTAGCACAGAGTGAATTTCTCTTTATACCCCAGCTTCTGCTACTACATCAATATCACCTCGTCTTGGCTAAACTTTATGATGATAATAACGACTACAACAACGAAGAAGGCGACGGCGACGGTGATGACGACGAAAACGACTATTGTCGACGACGTCATTACACTTGCATTTGGTGTTGTTGTTGTTGCTATTAACCTGATCTTTATGTTGAACACCTGTGGTCTATCATTCGTTCCTTGATTCTTTTTCTTGGCCTGTTGTTATCGTAGTTGTTGTTCGTGCTTCTGGGGATTTAAACAGAAGTTAAGTGGTGGAGGTTCTCTGATCTTCAAATGTTTGAAATGTACGAATGAATGTGTGTTTTGTGGTGCCATATATCGCAGTCATTGGTTTCGGTGTTGTTAATACCCTGAAAACCAGAGTATTCATAAGCGGAGATTTACATTAAGGGGCCTTAATGGAAAATCTGAGAATTTCGTATAGAAATGAAATGTTGACAAAATTTCCTATTGAAATAAAATTTTGACAAAATTTCCTACAGAAATTAAATTTTGACAAAAGTTCCTATAGAAATTAAATTTTGACAAAATTTCCTATAGAAATGAAATTTTGACAAAATTTTCTATAAAAATGAGATTTTTACAAAATTTCCTATAGAAATGAAATTTGGACAAAATTTTCTATAAAAATGACATTTTTACAAAATCTCCTATAGAACTAAAATGTTGACAACATTTCATATAGAAAAGAAATTTTGACAAAATTTCCTATAGAAAAGATATTTTGACAAAATTTCCTATAGAAATGAAATTTTGACAAAATTTCCTATAAAAATGACATTTTTACAAAATTTCCTATAGAACTACAATTTTGACAACATTTCATATAGAAAAGAAATTTTGACAAAATTTCCTATAGAAATGAAATTTCGACAAAATTTCCTATAGAAACTAAATTGTGGCAACATTTCCTATAGGATTGAAATTTTGACAAAATTTCCTATAGAAATGAAATTTTGACAAAATTTCCTATAGAAATGAAATTTTGACAAAATTTTCTATAAATATGAAATTTTGACAAAATATTTTATAGAAATTAAATTTTGACAAAATTTCTTATAGAAATGAAATGAAATTTTGATAACATTTTCCATAGAAATGAAATTAAATTTTGATAAAATTTTCCATAGAAATGAAATTTTAACAAAATATCCTATAGAACTAAAATTTTGACAAAATCTCCTATAGAACTAAAATATTGACAAAATAGTATATGGAACTAAAATTTGGACAAAATTTTCTATAGAAATGGAATTTTGATAAAAGTTCCTAAAGAAATTAAATTTTGACAAAATTTTCTATAGAAATGAAATTTTGAAAAATTTCCGGTAGAAATGAAATTTTGAATATATTTCCTATAGAAATAAAATTATTACAAAATTTTCTATAGAAAAAATTTCCTATAGCAATAAAAGATTGACAAAATTTCCTATAGAAATGAAATTTTGACAAAATTTCCTATAGAAATGAAATTTTAACAAAATTTCCTATAGAAAAGAAATTTTGACAAAATTTCCTATACAAAAGAAATTTTGACAAAATTTCCTATAGAAATGAAATTTTGACAAAATTTCCTATAAAAATTACCTACTTTAAAAAATCCCCAAATTTCTAGATATTCCACATAAAATCTCCCATGGTCCCATACTCATGAAATAAAATCCCTAATTTGAGGAAAAGTAATAATGGGCATCACTGGACAAGAGTTTGATAGTGAGAGTGATTTGTTTTCTGCAAGAGGTTACTATCATTGGCATAGTTGTGGTTTTTATCAAAGATCCATATTCATAATAATTTACTGATAGTTTATCGAATGAATTTGTGTGGTAATAGTAGGTTTAAAGTGTACGTTAACTTTTATGAATATGGGGGTTGGTATGTGAAATTTACATTATCATATCTAATGCCGATATGGTAACTCTTGATAACATTTGTCATTTGTAACATTGTCAAGGCCTCTGCGGCTAGCAACCTCCGATTCCTTCCTGATTTATTTATTAGTTCGCTTTGCCATTTAATATTACTTGTTGTCGTTACAGCTTATGGTGGTTCTCATCTCTTTGTTGTTGTTCTGGAGGTTTTTGGAGATTTTTCGTTTTGTGTTTATCTCAATTCTTTAATGACATTTCAAATCGTACGTTTTCTCCATTAAAAAAAACGCATATTTTTACAAATACGAATCATATTTGAGATTTCTATGTTGAAATTTTGTGCTTCTTGATGGCAGGTTAGATTGTCCTCAGGCTGAAGCATGTTCGTGCATGCTTCGCCCCATATACCATATATGTGTGTAATGTCTGTCCATCACAAATAGGGGGGTTCTTAAAGGTCTTATCATTTTATGGCACTATGGTGCTCCCCATTTCTTTTGAGTTTATCACTGGTTGATCTTTGCCAGTTCAGTTTATCTTTTTATGCGTTTGTCCATTCGTCCGTCCGTCCGACCATGCGTACATACAATCATTCTTCGCACACTGACTGACGGCCAATTAATTTTATTTTAACCCCTCCGGCTGTTGGTTGAGTTTAGTTGGAGACCGACCCAAAGGGCAGCCCAAAGAAGTCAACTGCCTGCCTGATTATCATATTGTGGATAAACTTCGAATGGGATGCCTAGCTGCAGATACAGAGACATAGGTCGCCGCCGCATCGATATATGGATGGACGGATGGATGGCTTGGCATTAATAATTTTGTTGTTTATGATATTTGAATTTAAGACTATTGGATTTTATTTTCTGCCCCTCTCCACCATCGTGTTTCCATTGGCTTTTGCTTCTTTAGTTTGGTTTTGTTTACTCTTATGTTTCCTACGATTAGCTGTTGAAATCTATACCCTGCAAACTCTATAGCCATCCATCCAATACAAATTAAGCGTAATTAAGCCATTAGTTATGATCGTTAAATCTAATTTGTGTTACATTTTCTCTATGCTAAGACCAGCAGCTTTTTAGCTTCCAGCCAACCGCTTCTTGGTAATTTGGGAGCAAAATGTAAATTAATTTGTTTGATTTTTGATTTTGACCATAATAAATTAACAATCGGAGGAGATTTATTCTACAACCGATTGGCCACGGCAATTTCAGCTTCAGCTTAGATTAATTTCCTGTCGTAAATTAAGAACAAATTTTTTTCTTTAAGATTTTATTGATTTTCCCAAAAGTTATGACCACAAGCCAGAATGGCTTCAAACACCAGCCTTAGCAAAATCATTCATAGAGAAACCAGATAAAGTCTGTGATTGGCACGAGTTTTCAGTTTCAGGACCGAAATTCGTTCCACAGTTGATCTTAAGCAAATATATGTTATCACATACAATGTATTGATTGGGAATGATCGATGTGGTAAATTGGCTAAAGTATTTCATCACCAATAACTTTTAAGTCATTAATTCTGCATGATTCTTTTAAGTCATTAATTCTGATGGTAAAGTGAAACTGTGCATGGCGATATGGCAACCATCGTGTATCACAGGAGACCTAAGGGGTTTTTGCTGTGTGGTATTTAAATCGCACCCTTTTTGTTATATAAGTTAGGTCTAGGATATACAGGTTTTACAAGGCCTCACCCTACTGCCCTTCAAAAGGAAAATTTTATTTCCATAGAACATTTTGTCCAAAATTTTATTTATTTTTTTTTTTTGAAAATTTTGTTAAAATTTTATTTCTATAGAAAATTTTGTCAAAATTTTATTTTTATAGAAAATTTTGTCAAAATTGTATTTCTAAAAAAAATTGTTAAAATTGTATTTCTATAGAAAATATTGTCCAATTTTGATTTCTATAGAAAATTTTCTCAAAATGTTATTTCTATAGAAAATTTTGTCAACATTTTATTTCTATAGAAAATTTTGTCAAAATTTTATTTTTGTAGAAAATATTGTCAAATTTTTATGTCTATAGAATATTTTTTCGAAATATTTCGATAGAAAATTTTGTCAAAATTTTATTTCTTTAGAAAATTTTGTCAAAATTATATTTCCATAGAAAATTTTGTCAAAATTTTATTTCTATACAAAATTTTGTCGAAATTTTATTTCGATAGAACATTTTGTCAAAATTTTGTGTGTTTTTTTTTTGAAAATTTTGTTATAATTTTATTTCTACAGAAAATTTTGTCAACATTTTATTTCTATAGAAATAAAAATTTTATTTTTATAGAAAATATTGTCAAAATTGTATTTCTAAAAAAATTGTTAAAATTGTACTTCTATAGAAAATATTGTCCAATTTTGATTTTAATAGAAAATTTTCTCAAAATGTTATTTCGATAGAAAATTTTGTCAACATTTTATTTTTATAGAAAATATTGTCAAATTTTTATGTCTATAGAATATTTTCTCGAAATATTTCGATAGAAAATTTTGTCAAAATTTTATTTCTTTAGAAAATTTTGTCAAAATTTATTTCTTTAGAAAATTTTGTCAAAATTGTATTTCTATACAAAATTTTATCGACATTTTATTTCGATAGAACATTCTGTCAAAATTTTGCTTTTTTTTTTTTTTTTTTTTTGAAAACTTTGTTAAAATTTTATTTCTACAGAAAATTTTGTAAAAATTTTATTTCTATAGAAAATTTTGTCAAAATATTATTTTTATAGAAAATATTGTCAAAATTGTATTTCTAAAAAAATTGTTAAAATTGTATTTCTATAGAAAATATTGTCAATTTTTTATGTCTATAGAAAATTTTTCCAAAATGTTATTTCTTTGGATAATTTTGTCAAAATTTTATTTTTATAGAAAATTTTGTCAAAATTGTATTTCTAAAAAAATTGTTAAAATTGTATTTCTATAGAAAATATTGTCAATTTTTTATGTCTATAGAAAATTTTTCCAAAATGATATTTCTTTGGAAAATTTTTGTCAACATTTTATTTCTATAAAAAATTTTGTCAAAATTTTATTTTTATAGAAAATATTGTCAAATTTTGATGCCTACAGAATATTTTCTCGAAATGTTATTTCTTTGGAAAATTTTGTCAAAATTTTATTTTTATAGAAAATATTGTCAAATTTTTATGTCTATAGAATATTTTCTCGAAATGTTATTTCTTTGGAAAATTTTGTCAAAATTTTTTTTTTCTATAGACAATTTCGTCACAATTTTTTTGCTATAGAAAATTTTGTCAAAATTTTATTTCTATAGAAAATTTTGTTAAAATTTCACTTCTATAGAAAATATTTTCCAAAATAGGATTATTTACCAAAATCTACCAAAACGTCAAAAATTCTACCAATCTAAAAAACAGTGACAACCGGACCTCAGGCCTGTGTTTCGATGCGTTACAAACGGAATAACAATATTACTATACCCCTTTACCAAAAAAAGGTAAAGGTTATAATTTGGTTAGGTTTGAAAAAAGTAGTCTGATAATATCATAACATTGGTAACAGACACTGTATCAATCATCCTATTTAATTTCTCATTTTGAGCCCTTTTATTTCCCCCAATACCTTTACCTTACCTTAAAACTTGGTAGGTTAAGTGGCGTCCCGCTTTTATTCAGGCTCACTTAGACTATTCAGTCCATTGTGTAGTAGGCCTTGACTCGACAAAATATATTTCTGTGATGGCACGATAGTGACAAAAGAAATTCTCCATTCTGTCGTCGTCCTACTCTCTTTTAGGTTTCCTCATTCTGATCCCCGATTCCGATCTCCCATAGTAGTCGTTTGGAATTTCCAGTATGCCGAAATGGCGCCCAAGTGATGCTACTTCTAAAGACTTCAGTGTCAGCAAGTTGATCGTTTTATTGCGCTCCAGTTAGTGGTTGTACTCGCCATTGTTCCTTCTGATTTACATTCTGTTAGGGCGCGAACAGAAAATCGATTTATGGGTCTACCAAAGCTGCTTTTTTCTCCATCAATGATCAGTCTGTGTAACAATTGTTGAAATTTTGAGGGTTCTCCTTGGTGATCTTGTCGTTTACTCCATGTAACCCGTCCTCGGCCCCTCTCCTATTTGGAGTATATTGCCCTGTGGTATAGTTCTGACGTATGCATGTATATGTTTTTCGAAACTTTAATAATCTTTGGTTTTTTGTCATCATATCGAAATTTTGTAATTATTTTAAACATTAGGGATCGTGACCATTACTATTATCTCAAAAGTTCTAAAAGACTATAGAGGATTGGAGTATCAAATTTAATGGCAGCTAGTTAGGTAAATTAAAACAATTATTATTCAATCTTATATTTGCCATCGTAACGCTAGGGGCTGTGGCTACTGCATGGCCTCAAGTTAGGTTAGAGTTCGTTTATTTTGTTATTCTACTAAAAGGGTAACTCAATTAAGGCTATTGGGTCTAAACTCCAAGTGGGTGGACATTAGTTCTATTACTGTAGGGAGATGATTAATAAACTTAAACTTTAAATTTTGAATAAAGAACAAGGGAGTTGTAGAGAATTTTTTATCATGTTCAATTCCTTGCCATAGATAGCCAATGAGTCTATTGTTCTCATGTGGATTTGATCACTTTTGCTGTTTTTTTTTTGCAGCATCAAGGTCTGTCCACTTGGATTGTGAATTTAGCAAATGCCTGTTGTTGGCCGATAGTCAATTAAAACCATTATCATTTATTAAAACGTATAATTGTTGTTGTTGTTTTACCAAACATAACAAAATTAACAATAATAATAATAACACCAACAACAACAACCACAATGTGGGAGATCATAGCAAACGAAATCGACAATGAAAAAAAAAACTGTCATGATAAAACAATTATTGACATAAGCGAAGACTTTGAAATCGTGCCCGATTGTCTTGTAATGACACGCCCTCTGGCAACACATTCGGACATTTGAAAGGTTCAAATGCAACAGCAATAACAACAATGCCATGCATTTTACACAAAATTACAATAAAAAGTCAGTGAGTGAAAAATAAAAACAAGAAACTTGGACACCACGGGAGAGATAAAATTGCAACAACACTACATAAAAATGGATAACTTTGCATATGGACCACTAGGCCAAAAACTAGACTCGGAAATCTGTAGGGTTGCCACTTTGGATTGTTCTGGTTAAATTCTGGGGAAAATGGGATAGTAAAAATAAAATAGGAGCTTCATCTGACTGAAATCTTAACAGTAGCTGTTAAGCTCGTGGCCAAAAAAGAGGTATTATTTTGAAGCACCCGGTGTTTCTGTAGATGTTACTTTTGTAAACCATTGCTAAAAATCAAACGTTATAATCTTCAACACTTCATTCTTTTAATTTACTAAAAAACTCTTGCCAATGTTGCAGTCAGACTTGCCTGAATTCCCTCAAAAGTTTATTTCTATAGAAAATTTTGTCAAAATGTTATTTCTATAGAAAATTTTGTCAAAATTTTATTTCGATAGAAAATTTTGTCAAAATCTTATTTCGATAGTAAATAATGTCAAAGTTTTAGTTCTACAGAAAATTTTGTCAAATTTTTAGTTCTATAAAAAATTGTCAAAATTCTATTACTATAGAAAATTTTGTCAACATTTTATTTCTATAGAAAATTATGTAAAATTTTTAGTTCTATAGAAAAATTTGCCAAAATTTTATTTCTTTAGAAAACTTTGTCAAAATTTTATTTCTATAGAAAATTCTATCAAAATTTTATTACACTACAAATTTTTCTATAGAAAATTTTGTCAACATTTTATTTCTATAGAAAATTTTGTCAACATTTTATTTCTATAGAAAATTTTGTCACCATTTTATTTCTAAAAATATATAGTCAAAATTTTATTTCTATAGAAAATCTTGTCAGATTTTTATTTCTATAGAAGATTTTGTCAAAATTTTATTTCCATAGGAAATTTGTTAAAATTTTATTTCTCTAGAAAATTATGTCAAAGTTTTAGTTCTACAGAAAATTTTGTCAAATTTTTAGTTCTATAGAAAATTTTGTAAAATATTTAGTTCTATAGAATATTTTGTCAAAATTTTATTTCTATAGAAAATTTTGTCCAAATTTTATTTCTATAGAATATTTTGCCAAAATTTTATTTCTATAGAAAATTTCGCCAAAATTTTATTTTTATAAAAAATCTTGTCAAAATTTTATTTCTATAAAAAAATTATCAAAATTCTATTACTATAGACAATTTTGTCAATATTTTATTTCTATAGAAAATTTTGTCAAAATTTTATTTCTATAGAAAATTTTGTGAATATTTTATTTCTATAGAAAATTTTGTTAAAATTTTATTTCTATAGAAAATTTTGTCAAAATTTTATTCCTATAGAAAATTTTGTCAAAATTTTATTGCTATTGAAAATTTTGTCAAAATTTTATTTCTATACAAAATTTTGTCATAATTTTATTTCTATACAAAATTTTGTCAAAATTTCATTTCTAGAAAAAATTTTGTCGAAATTTTATTTCGATAGAAAATTTTGTCAAATTTTTATTTCAATAGAAAAATTTGCCATAATTTTATTTCTTTAGAAAACTTTGTTAAAATTTTATTTCTATAGAAAATGTTATCAACATTTTATTACACTACAAATATTTCTATAGAAAATTTTGTCAACATTTTATTTCTATGGAAAATTTTGTCAACATTTTATTTCTATGGAAAATTTTGTCAAAATTTTATTTCTATAGATAATTTTGTCAACATTTTATTTCTAAAAATATATAGTCAAAATTTTATTTCTATTGAAAATTTTGTCAGATTTTTATTTCTATAGAAGATTTTGTCAAAATTTTATTTCCATAGGATATGTGTTAAAATTTTATTTCTATAGAAAATTATGTCAAAGTTTTGGTTCTACAGAAAATTTTGTCAAATTTTTAGTTCTACAGAAAATTTTGTAAAATTTTTAGTTCTTTAGAAAATTTTGTCAAAATTTTATTTCTATAGAAAATTATGTCAAAATTTTGGTTCTACAGAAAATTTTGTCAAATTTTTAGTTCTACAGAAAATTTTGTAAAATTTTTAGTTCTTTAGAAAATTTTGTCAAAATTTTATTTCTATAGAAAATATTGTAAAAATTTTTTTTCTATAGAAAATGTTGTCAAAATTTTATTTCTATAGAAAATTTTGTCAAAATTTTATTTCTATAAAAAATTTTGTCAATTTTTTATTTATACAGAAAGTTTGTGAAGTACCTTTCAGTTGTGAAGTAGACTTCAGTTGGTAGCCTGAGCTCAGCCCCATTGTCATGGTGACAATTTGACTGATACTGCTTTTCATTATTAACGACATGCTTTCCACATTTTTTATGAAATAATCAGCCGATCATATATCTCCTCTTATTAGAGAAGCCTATATTTATGGGATTACTTGCTAACGATTACATTAGAAATGAGAAATAGTTAAGGCACTTATAAACCGATTACAACACTGCATATATTGACGGAGACCGATTTTCCTATATTCGATAGTCAAGATATATAATATTCTTAAGTTGAAGCGAACAATATGACACTCTTCAAAAGCCATACTAAATGTATTGTTTTCCGTTCTTTTTAGGAGCATATCCCTATCTAATGGGACAGTGCTTAAAAGGGCGGTAAATAAAAATAACTCCCACATAAAAAGGCACCTCCCAAATGTGGAAAAAAATGTAGGGTGCCCACTTCTGTTAGTTTCTCGGTATACTACTGATATCCGTGGGTTGTCAATATTTTGACTTTTTTTTTTGGAAAAATATTGGAGCTTTTATTTCACATGCAATTGATTTTAAAATAATTGAAAATTAGTTTGAGTTCCTGCTAAATCTCCTTGCAAGGGGGAAACAAGTCCAAACAATTGGCAACACTAAACAATCAGCAGTTAGCAGTCAATTTAATCAACAGGGCAACATTTGGCAATGCCCAACAGAAAACAAGCAACAAGATTAATGACACTTGGCCTGTCAAATGATCACAGAATAACAACAGCAACTACAACAACAATATTGTTGACTATAGGACCAGCATCATTGGAACATAATGAAATGCAACCATAGTGAGACAATCTTACTGACCACCATTGAGGCACACACATATGAAATGATTAGAACCATACACCAATGCTATGTCCATTCCAAGTTGGCAGTGGCAATCGAGAACTTGATCGAGTCGAAGTGGTTGGTGGTGGTGGTGGTGGTAGTGGTGGCGGCATTGGAGCTACTTCTACCCCCAGTGAGCAAGCAATCAAGCAAATCCATAACAATAGGAGAACAATTTTCAAGCAGCCTTACAATGGAACAGAAATCACCAGCCAACAACACAATTGCCATAGGACTAAGGTAACAATTGCCATCAAGAAAATTAAGTTAAATGTAAAATCAATTGTCATATCACGTGCGATGAAAAATTGTTTATGCTCTGCACTACACCGCCCCCGTGAAACTCCTTTTGTAATAACGGGCTGCAATGGAGATTTTACTGGCTTGAATTTGAATACACAACTCCACAACACTCGTCAACAATGGAAAAATCATTGTTTAATAATTTTTAAGCAGAGACAACAATACAATACTAACAACTACATCAACAACAACAACACCATATGTATAGCCCCCGCATCAAAATCATCATCGCCATGAATCCGTGAAACATTTCCAGCATCAACATTGTTGCTGGAGCTAATGCTTGAATATTTTTAGTAAACATGATCATTGAATAGGTGAGATTGCTTTTGAGATCTTGACCAACAAATTACTGTTTAAATACATTATCATCAAAACACTCTCGCCTCCATGGATTCACCCGATTTAGTGCAGAAACAATAATGGTAAGAAATCCATATGCCACGATCCACATCATGTAATCACACTGGAGAAGATATAACCCAGCAAACATAAGGAATATGCTTTATCTAGTGATTCACAAAATATATAGATCCTGACAAAAATGCTTGCGTAATTGAAATGCTTTGAAATAATAGCTTTGTTCGCGTAATCCATCATATTTGATAATTATCACAATTTTTACTGGAAATCGTTCGCTTCTCCAAAAAGTCTGCAAACAAGGCTCCACAGAGGTTTAATTAAGAAAGAAGTTGTAAATTTTTTTGAGGAAAATTTATACTGAAAAAGTACGCAAACAGACCTATTGCTGATTAGATTTTTGTGTTCACATATTTTCGAGTTTTGTAGTTGCATTTAAGTTATCAATTTTAATACTTTGATTTCCAACAGAGTCTCATCTGTTTCGGTTCACAATAATGGTTTACACGAAATTCTTTTATTTCTGTATTATTAAAGACGAAGCTCAGAGAATCACCAGAATTAAAAAAAAAAAAAAAAACAAGAAAATATTGCTCACCTTTATGCCATGGCATATAATGCAAATTGGGTATTTGGACTAGAAACGGAAAATGATTTTTTGGGGGCCCAAGCATTAATACTTTTACACAGCGAAGGCATTTTTCTAAAATTGTGTCAGTGTTAGTCTTCAATTTTATTACTTGAATATTTACAAGTACAATTTCGATCATAAATACATTGTGCCCGAATCGCATTTTCATTTCTCGAGCATTTACAAGACGATTACAGTCCTTCTCTTGAATTTATTGCAGACCACAAGCTGATATGACAAACGAAGTAGTCTCAATTTGGGACAAAAGACAGAAAAATACTGGCAACATTGAGGTTAGGTAAGGTTATAGAGGATGACATCAATCCTAGTGAAACGAATTTAATCTCCACTTAGACCATATATGGGCCACTGCGGTTCCTCAAAGGGAGTTCCTTTCTCTTCCTCTTCGTGACTGTTCCAGGTTAATCTCATCATATTTATATAATGTTCCTCAGATCTGCCTAGATCTTCCACCCAGAGGCTTTGATGAAAGCGAGTATACTCCCTACACTTCAGTTTCCCGAACCGGTAATAGTCTAAAAGAAACAAGTATATACGGCCGTTAGTTCGGCCAAGCCGAATCTTATGTACCCTCTAGCATGGATTGCGTAGAAACTTCTGCAAAAGACTGTCATCCACAATCGAATTACCTGGGTTGAGGTAACACTTGCCGATGGCAAGGTATCTTAAAACTTCTTAACACCGTCTTCAAAATTGTAAGTTAGTCCATACAGGGTATATATTAAAAAAGGCCGATAAAATACGTATATAATTCAGATTGACAAAATTTTCTATAGAAATAAAATTTTGACAAAATTTTATAGGGAATTTAAAAAATTGTCTATAAAAATAAAATTTTGACAAAATTTTCTATAGAAATAAAATGTTGACAAAATTTTGTAGGGAATTTAAAAAATTTTCTATAAAAATAAAATTTGGACAAAATTTTCTATAGAAATAAAATTTTGACAAAATTTTCTATAGAAATAAAATTTTGACAAAATTTTCTATAGAAATAAAATTTTGACAACATTTTCTATAGAAATAAAATTTTGACAACATTTTCTATAGAAATAAAATTTTGACAAAATTTTCTATAGAAATAAAATTTTGACAGAATTTTCTATAGAAATAAAATTTTGACAAAATTTTCTATAAAAATAAAATTTTGACAAAATTTTCTATAGAAATAAAATTTTGACAACATTTTCTATAGAAATAAAATTTTGACAACATTTTCTATAGAAATAAAATTATATCAAAATTTTCTATAGAAATAAAATTTTGAAAAAAATTTTCTATAGAAATAAAATTTTGACAAAATTTTCTACAGAAATAAAATTTTGACCAAATTTTCTATAGAAATAAAATTTTGACAAAATTTTCTATAGAAATAAAATTTTGATAAAATTTTCTAAAGAAATAAAATTATATCAAAATTTTCTATAGAAATAAAATTTTGAAAAAATTTTCTATAGAAATAAAATTTTGACAAAATTTTCTACAGAAATAAAATTTTGACCAAATTTTCTATAGAAATAAAATTTTGACAAAATTTTCTATAGAAATAAAATTTTGACAACATTTTCTATAGAAATAAAATTTTGACAACAATTTCTATAGAAATAGAATTTTGACAAAATATTCTATAGAAATAAAATTTTGTATGGAAATAAAAAAATTTTCTATAGAAATAAAATTTTGACAAAATTTTCTAAAGAAATAAAATTTTGACAAAATTTTCTAAAGAAATAAAATTATATCAAAATTTTCTATAGAAATAAAATTTTGACCAAATTTTTTTATAGAAATAAAATTTTGACAACATTTTCTATAGAAATAAAATTTTGACAACAATTTCTATAGAAATAAAATTTTGACAAAATATTCTATAGAAATAAAATTTTGACAAAATTTTGTATGGAAATAAAAAAAATTTTCTATAAAAATAAAATTTTGAGAAAATTTTCTATAGAAATAAAATTTTGACAAAATTTTCTAAAGAAAGAAAATTATATCAAAATTTTCTATAGAAATAAAAATTTGAAAAAATTTTCTATAGAAATGAAATTTTGACCAAATTTTCTATAGAAATAAAATTTTGACAATAAATTTTCTATAGAAATAAAATTTTGAGAAAATTTTCTATAGAAATAATATTTTGAGAAAATTTTCTATAGAAATAAAATTTTGGTAGGCTATTTTTGGCGATATGGACCAATTTCTGTGTGAGTGGCGATCCGCTATATATAACTTTAGACCGATATAGACCAATTTTTGCATGGCTGTTAGCGGCCATATACTAGCGCAATGTACCAAATTTCAACCAAATCGTATGAATTTTGCTCCTCCAAGAGGTTCCGGAGGTCGAATCTGAGGATATGGACCAATTTGTACATGGTTGTTAGAGACCATATACGTACACCACCTACCAAATTTCAACCAGATCGGATGAAATTTGCTCTTCCAAAAGCCTCCGGAGTTCAAATCTGGGGATCGATTTATATGGGGGCTATATATAATTATGGACGGATAAAGACCAATTTTTGCATGGTTGTTAGAGACCACATACTTACACCACTTATCAAATTTCAACCGGATCGGATGAATTTTGCTCCTCCAAGAGGCTACGGAGGTCAAGTCTGGGGATCGGTTTATATGGTTGATTTGGTACCCAAGTAATTCGATTGTGGATGACAGTCTTTCGTAGAAGCTTCTACGCAATCCATGGTGGAGGGTACATAAGATTCGGTCTGGCCGAATTTACGGCCGTATATACTTGTTTCTTCTAAAAGATAATGCTGGACATTGACTTAGGAAATGGTAGAAATCTTACATAGCCTCAGAGTCCTGACACCATCTACCATTATGCGTTCTACCATATAATTATTCGTATTGTGTTCTATTAGGTTTCCTTTAAACAGCCTCACCTCCTGTATATTCGTCGTCATTAGTATTCCAGAGTTTCTACTATTATTTTTGCCCCATATCAGTTTTGTTTACTGGCAGCCCATAGAAGAAGCCCAATGTCCCTTCCATAAATCATCATATTTCCCAATACCATATATGCTTCTTGCAATATGGAAAATAAATTTTTTGCAAATGTAATTGTATCTCTCCCAAAATCTAAGCCCCTTATATATGTCGACATATTGCATATGAATCAACAAATCGGGTGTTATAATGAAGCTTTTCTTTTAAACTCAAGAAACTACGCCTTTGTGTCTTTCAAGGTGGCGGTCGCCGACCCCATAAGTGCAGTACCGCTTCTATTGTCTTTAGATAGTTCGCAACCAAATATGGAAAACAACTCGGATATGAGGCCAAACCCTAACTTTTATAAGAAATTTGAAAATCTGGAACTGGATCCATCGGGAAGTGGTTACCCGATTAACTGTAGAACATTTCAATCGGAAATATTGGCTCAGGATAGTGGTAGATCGACAGAGATATTTATAAATATTTGGATAGATAAAACACTTGTTTGATTGTCGTGAAAGCAAACTAGATTGCCGCATATATCTCAACGAGAAGGCTAGAAAGATTCGTTTTGAATCGCTGTTATCAGTTATTGCTTAATGAGAGTTGAGGAGTTGTACATGGCAGATCCCACATGAACATTAATCAGACGTGGAAGGTCACATTCCTCTAAACGGACTCCATGAGCGGAATCTAAAAAAAAAAACAATATTTTCAAAAATACTGTTAGACGTATTTGGTATGTTATTGATTGTTAGCAATTTTGAATCAATATCTAGATATGATCATAATTTTGCCCAGAGGTGTTCGAATTATGAATAGGGGGGTATTATCGAAGGCCTGTGATAGGTTATCCACGTTACTCAACTAACTTACTCAAGCTCAACTATGTTATGCTTAGAGATAAGGACTTACCTCCAATAACATTTTGTGTGAAATTAATGCATCCCTGTAAATAATTGCTTACCTATCTCTCTGTTACATTACCTGCAACATTATTTTGGAATGTCATTACCCAGTCTCCTGGGTATATAACCATCAACTTTGTAAGTATTCATATCGAATATATACTACAATTCAAGTACAATACTCCTATGCATGTAGAAATGATGGTGATTTTCATTTTAGTCCATTATTGAAGTAAAGCTTAAGCGCGTGCCTACACTTCAGGCGAACACTTTATGATCAACAATAGCATAATGGGGCTGCAGCAGCATTACGACAGCCCCAAAACACCAACAACAAATTTTTAAGATCATTTGTCTTGGCAATAAACGAGAATATAAGAAGAAAATAAAAGCGACATTGACAATGGACCAAACAAAAACAGAAGAATAAAAAACTGGAGGAACAATGTGGCAACCGAAAACAGAAACTCCAAAACATGCAATTGCATCAACAACAGAATCATGGACCATAATATATTCTATGATTTTTTTTGTCTTTCCTAAACCGAAAAAACATAACTAAAGCAAAAGTGCTGCTTTAAGACTAGGTAAACTGAAAACCTATGTCCAGTCATTATAGCCCAAGTCCAGGGCAACAGCACACGCAACGAGTACGTGAAATACAGTAGCACTCAAAAAATAGAGTGCGTAACATTAACAAGAAGCACTGAGAAAGCAGCAAGCTACAGATGCTGTTCGCAAAGAACAGAATCACAGCAGTCAGTGATGATGTGGTCAGCGTGGTCGTCATCATCAGCATCATCATGGTTTTTTGTGCTTAGTTCCTCGGGATCTTGAGCATAATCTGCAGATGTATCGTAAAATCAGACATCCAAACATCACAGAAAACAGAGTGGGTTGAGATTGGGGTAAGCAAGGCATCGTGCCACGCTACCACCAACACGCCATTCAACCACCCGATCGACCATACGTACATATATGCAACAGACCAACGACAATATAGGGAGGTGGGTTCTTGAACCTCACACAGAAAAAAAAACGGAAAAAAACTACAAGAGCAACCATCAGCTTAGCAAAGCAACATCACTCTCGAAGCGGGGCATAAGCCGAGGAGATCGATTGAAGCGTATAACTGCCAGTTGTTTGTTTAGTAAACTGGTATGAACCTGCTTTGTTTTAGAAGGCATCAACATCAAGCATCCACGACAGACAATCAGCGGATGGACGGACTACGAACTTAAGGAAAATCTTACAAAAATAAGCGTTTTTTTCTCCAGTCTTGCGATATTTGTTGTTGCCATAATTTTTTTCTTAACCCATGCAACCTTTAACTAAACAGCAGATACGCATCCCAAGTGCTTTGATAGCAACAGCCAAACGACAACAGCAGCCAAAAGAAAAAAAAACAACAAAGTTATAACCAAAAGCTGCAAAGACCCCAATCTGGTCTGAAAAGGTTGGTTAAGGATTGAGTAGCAATACAATTTCTTCTTATTGGTTATTTACGATATTTTATTATTTACTTTTAAGTTAAATTAATTTTAGTTAGAGTTTTAGTTTTATTTTTTGTTTTAATTCTAATTTTAATTTTAAGATTTGATTTTAAGTTTTATTCTAATTTTAGTTTTATTTTTACATTTAATTTTAATTTTTGGTTGTTATTAATTTTAATTTCAATTTTAAATTCATTTACGATAATTCATAATAATTTAAAATTTTTATTTATCTAACCTTAAACCTAATTTTTATTTTAGTTTTAATTTTAAATTTAATATTAATTAATTCTATTTTAGATTTATTTAATTCAAATTTAACCTTAGCTTTATTTTAATAATGAGTTTTGTTTTATTTTTTTCTTTTTATTTATCAATTAATTACATTTACAATAAAATTATAAATATAATTGTAATTGTAATTTTTGCTTTTAATTTTAAGTTTTTGTACTAATTTTAACTTTATTCTTAATTTTAATCTTAATATTTATTGTGGATGAATTTTAAATTTAATTAAGTTTTAATTTTTACTGTAAATTTTAATCCTAATTTTTATTTTAGTTTTAGTTTTAAATTTAAACTATCAAATTTAATTTAAATTAATTTGTATTTAGTTTTCAATTAATTAATTTTAACCTCATTTTAATTTTAAATTTTATTTTAAGTTTTCTTCTAACATTAACTGTTATTTTAATATTAATTGATGATTTTAATTTATTTAATTTTAATCTTAATTGTGTTTGAATTTTAAATTTAATTTCGAATTAAATTTTATTTTAAATTTAGTTGTAATTTTCAATTTTTAACTTTAATTGTAATGTCAATTTTAAGATTTATCATAATTTTAAATTTAGTTTTAATTTCAAGCTTCTTAATTTAAATTTAAATTTGAATTTGTTTTTAATTATTTTTTTTGTATTTAGTTTTTAATTAATTAATTTTAACTTCATTTTAATTTTAAATTTTATTTTAAGTTTTCTTCTAACATTAACTGTTATTTTAATATTAATTGATGATTTTAATTTATTTAATTTTAATCTTTATTGTGTTTGAATTTTAAATTTAATTTCGAATTAAATTTTATTTTAACTTTAGTTGTAATTTTCAATATTTAACTTTATTTGTAATGTCAATTTTAAGATTTATCATAATTTTAAATTTAGTTTTAATTGCAAGCCTCTTAATTTAAATTTAAATTTTAATTTTAATTAGTTTTTAATTTTAATTTAATTTTTAATTAAATTAAATTATCTTAAATTAATTTTTGAATTTTAATATAAATATAAATTTAATTACATTGAAATCAAATGCAAATTCAAACACAAAATTCAAATTAATATTACAAATAAAATATTAAACCAACATTTATAACTTTATAAAAAACTTGAATTTGCACTATAAAATATGAAGCACAATTTGTGTATATAATGTTTTTATAACTCTTACTCATTAGTCAGATCTTAATTAAGCCGATAGCCTAAGTTGCTAGTTGCTTTTTTTTGTTATATATTTATTATAATTTATAATTATAATAAAGATTTTAATAAATAAATAAAATAAATAAAAATATTAAAATAAATCTTAAAATTAAAAATTTTAATTATTATTGTTAATTACTTGTGTCTAGTTACACAAAAAAAAATTCTGATTCAATCACGAAATTAATTGATCCAATTAATTTTTAATTGTTAAAAAGTTCATTGATCCAATTAAAAAATGAATTGATACTATTATTTTTGTGATTGATTTTTGTTTCAATTAAAAAATTTGTTATATCAATTAAATTTTTAATTGAATATTTTTTAAAACTCTATTAAAATTTTAATTGGAAAAATTTTCGTGAAATTTTTTTGTGTGTAGGCTCGAGGTCATGGGAATTAAATAGATGTTGTTTTAGAGATATTTGAATAAAAATTACAATTCCAAAAAACAACAACATATTTTTTTATATTTATTTATTTATTTTATTTATATTAGTACATGTGTTTCATAATATAGCGCTGTATCCAAAAACTATATACATTACAATATCCCGCGAAGCCTTTTACAAGCTTGTCTGCAGGAAAGGGAATGTCTTATAATAATATGAGTTCATACTATAATAATATGAGTTTTTATTTCCATTTCAAATTAAAATTAATATAAAAAATCAAGTATTAAAATTAAATAAAATTAATATTAAATTTAACATTAATTTTAATTTTAGTTGTTAATTTGAATTTCGATGTCATTTTAATTCAAACCTATTCGACTTGCATTATTACACTTGCCTCGTTTTTGTGCAGCACAAATCTCAAACCTTTCCCCACAGGCTTCCTGCCCTCATGTGACCAATTGATCATGTCACTGGTTTAAGAATCTCTGTCTCGTTTATGTTTTCCAGGTCTTACGAAACCTGGTCATACCACTTTTTATTACGTCTTAGTATTTTTTCGTGTTTCCTCAGTGCCAGGCTGGCTGTAGCTCAGGCTCTGCGGAGACTAGCATTGAAAGATCTGGCTGTGCATGCAAAGGCTTGCACATCGGCTGACAAGCGAGCTAGTTGGATACTTTGTTGTTGTTGTGTGTTTGTTTTTTTTTTTACTTTGCTGGATATCTGGCATTATCCAAAGAACCCTCTTATGTTACGAAGGCACCAACACCGAAGCCATTATGGATGGCGACGATCACTGTAGGAGCTATTCTCTAAACCTTTGAATAAAGCATTCGTTTTATAACTGTTGCAGTCTTCGTGTCGTTGCTGTAGTCGTCGTTGTTGTTGTTTTTTTTTTTTTTTTTATTGACAACCAGTCAAAGTGTCCATATGTACATTGTGTTACCATGATTCCTCTTGTTATACCCTCCACCAGAGGATGGGGGGGTATATTAACTTTGTCATTCCGTTTGTAACACATCGAAATATTGATCTAAGACCCCATAAAGTATATATATTGTGGGTCGTGGTGAAATTCTGAGTCGATCTGAGCATGTCCGTCCGTCCGTCCGTCCGTCCGTCTGTTGAAATCACGCTAACTTCCGAACGAAACAAGCTATCGACTTGAAACTTGGCACAAGTAGTTGTTATTGATGTAGGTCGGATGGTATTGCAAATGGGCCATATCGGTCCACTTTTACGTATAGCCCCCATATAAACGGACCCCCAAATTTGGCTTGCGAGGCCTCTAAGAGAAGCAAATTTCATCCGATCTGGCTGAAATGTGGTACATGGTGTTAGTATATGGTCTCTAACAACCATCCAAAAATTGGTTAACATCGGTCCATAATTATATATAGCCCCCATATAAACCGATCCCCCGATTTGGCTTGCAGAGCCTTTAAGAGAAGCAAATTCCATCCGATCCGGCTGAAATTTGGTACATGATGTTAGTATATAGTCTCTAACAACCATGCAAAAATTGGTCCACATCGGTCCATAATTATATATAGCCCCCATATAAACCGATCCCCCGATTTGGCTTGCAGAGCCTCTAAGAGAAGCAAATTTTATCCCATCCGGCTGAAATTGGGTACGTGGTGTTAGTATATGGTCTCTAACAACCATACAAAAATTGGTCCACATTGGTCCATAATTATATATAGCCCCCATATAAACCGATCCCCCGATTTGGCTTGCAGAGCCTCTAAGAGAAGCAAATTCCATCCGATCCGGCTGAAATTTGGTACATGATGTTAGTATATAGTCTCTAACAACCATGCAAAAATTGGTCCACATCGGTCAATAATTATATATAGCCCCCATATAAACCGATCACCAGATTTGACTCCGGAGCCTCTTGGAAGACCAAAATTCATCTGATTCAGTTGAAATTTGGTACGTGATGTTAATATATGTCCTCAAACACCCACGCAAAAATTGGTCGAAATCGGTCCATAATTATATGTAGGCCCCATATAAACCGATCCCCAGATTTGACCTCCGGAGCATCTTGGAAGAGCAAAATACTTCCCATTCGGTTGAAATTTGGTACGTGATGTTAGTATATGGTATCCAACAACCATGCAGGAATTGGTTCATATCAGTCCATAATTATATATAGCTCCCATATAAACCGATCGCCAGATTTGACCTCCGGTGCCTTTTGGAGAAGCAAAATTCATCCGATCTGGTTGAAATTTGGTACGTATTTAACAACCATGCCAAAAGTGGTCCATATCAGTCCATAATCATGTATAGCCCACATATAAACCGATCCCGAGATTTGGTTTTGGAGCCTCTTGGAGGAGCAAATTTCATCCGAGTTAGTTGAAATTTGTGGATGACAGTCTTTCGTAGAAGTTTCTACGCCATCCATGGTGGAGGGTACATAAGATTCGGCCTGGCCGAACTTACGGCCGTATATACTTGTTTTGTTTTTTTTTTTTTGTTATTGCTGCTGGTGTTCTTGGTGTTGGAGGTTGTTGTTGTTATGGGCTTTGGGCCACAGAACAGCGGGTGTTTTTTGGTAGGATTTTGCGCACGCGCGTTTTCCAGTAGCCGTTTGTATCTCTCGTTTTGTTGCGCTTTTCCAAAATCACCCATAGCAAAATAGCAGCAACAACAACGCCAACGACGAAGGCAATGGAAACCACCAAAACCAAAAGAAAACAGAGACGAACAAGAAGAAATTATGACTTGTGCTACTGGTGGTACTCGTAAGCACCACACTTACTGTCCTGTTGTTGACATTTGATTGAAATTGGCTCTTGGATTTTTGTTCTTTGCTTGAGTTTCCCCAGTACCATGTGAGGTAGGTTCGTTAGTTAAGCTTCAAGTTTTCAAAAGTAATGGGGGTTTTTGGTGGAGCTCCTTAATGGTTGCTTTTTTTTTTTCTTTAGAAAATTAGTTATGGTCTACATTTATTTATTTATTTTTAAATTAGATTTTTTAGTTTGCTCGACCAGCTAGCCTTCTGCTACTATATGGTCTGGTATGGACTTCATAATGGGCAACAGATGCTTTCCAGCAGATAACACCAGAGTCCAGAAACAATTGTTGTTGATGTTTATAGAAAGATGGATGGCAGATTTTTTTCTTTCTGTTGAAAATAATTTAGAACCTAACAAAGTTGGAGAGAGTAAATACAGAAGCCATTGTTTTATAATAAAACTGAAATGACAATATTGAATATACAATTTGACACTCCACATAAAGTCTATATTATTATTTTTGGCATAAAAAATTTTGAAATTGCACTCATAATTAGTTCACATTATATCACCTTTAAGAGGACATTTTAAGGAGATACTAGTTTTGAATTTATATAGTCAAAACTTTGATCCTCGCCCTAGTCCAAATTTAATAAGCGATTTTCAAACAGGGGTTATATTTTGCTATCCACAGAAAAATGTATGATAAATGATCGGATGTTTACACTAAAAAAAAGTGAACTCCCTATTTTTCTAAAGCCAATTTAACTTTATTTTAGTTTATGGAATTATTATGTTTGGAGAAAGTTGCCTTTACTCTAATATTTTTAGACCCACCACTATAGAATGGTGATGGGGGTTTAATAAGTTTGTCATTCCGTGTGTAACATATCGAAATATCGACTTCCGACTATATAAAATATATATATTCTTGATCAGGGAGAAATTCTAAGACGATATAAGCATGTCCGTCTGTCTGTCTGTCTGTTGTAATCACGCTAAAGCCTTCAATAATTGCGCTATCGTCGCTGAAATTTGCACAGATTCGTTTGCGCAGATTCGTTTTATGGTTGCAGGCAGGTCAAGTTCGAAGATGGGCTATATCGGTCCAAGTTTTGATATAGTCCCCATATAAACCGATTTCTCTATTTGGGGTCTTGGGCTTATAAAAAACGTAGTTTTTGTCCAATTAGCCTGAAATTGAAAATCTGGAGGTACTTGAGGACCATAAAGAGGTGTGCCGAAAATGGTGCCCATTGGACCATGGTTTGGTATAGCCCCCATATAAACCGATCTCCCGATTTTGCTTCTTGGGCGTCTAGAAACTGTATTTACTATCCGATTTGCCTGATATTGGAAATTTAGAGGAATTTGGGGACCTTAAAGATGTGAGTCGAAAATGGTCCGTATCGGTCCATGTTTTGGTATAGCCCCGATATAGACCGATCTTCCAATTTTTATTCTTTGACTTCTATAAACTGTATTTATTACCAGATTTGCCTGAAATTGGAAATCTAAAAGTATTTTGGGACCCCAAATATGTGTGCCGAAATTGAGGTGTATTGGTCCATTTTTTTTTGCTATAACCGCCATATAAACCGATCTCTCGGTTTTACTTCTTGGGCGTCTAGAGACTATATTTCTAGCCGATTTGCTAGAAATTGAAAATCTACAGGTATTTTAAGATCACAAATAGGCGTGTCGCAAATGGTGACTATTGGTCCATATTTTGGTATAGCCCCCATATAGACCGATCTCCCGACTTTATTTCTTGGGCTTATAGAATCCGTAGTTTTTATCCAAATTGCCGGAAATAAGAAATATAGACGTATCTTAGGACCATAAAGAGGTGTGTCGAAAATGGTCCGTATCGGTCCATGTTTTGGTATAGCCCCTATATAGACTGATCTCTCCATTTTACTTCTTGGGCTTCTAGAATTCGTAGTTTTCACCAATTCGTCTGAAAGTGAAATTCTAGAGGTATTTGAGGAACATTAAGAGGTGGTGAGTATTGGTCCATGTTTCGGTATAGGCCCCATATAGACCTAACTCCCCAATTTATTTCTAGAACTTCAAATCAAGGCGTTATTTCATCATATACACGATATGTTTATGATTTCTCTAAAACTCAAACAAAATTGGTTCTCATAAATCCAGAATCTGAGCTGGTCTTCATAGGTAGATTCTTTAATTTTTTTCTTCGGGAAGCGTACTGGTTGAACTGATTTGCTTGGGAGAAGATTTGTCATAAAACCCCCTAAAATGCTATATATTATCAAGTAACCCGCTACGACGATGAGTTTTCAAAGTAAACTACAGTAATCCCTCGATTTACGTCGTCTCGATTTACGTTGTTTCGATTTACGTCGTCAAATTGTTTGTTCCATCGTCAAATTGTACGTCACCATTCGATTTACTTCGTCGATTTTTTGCCCACTTTATGAGAAACGCCTTCCATATGTAAAATAAGTATCAACGATAATGATGGAATCGAAACATGTTTTCTGAAATTCTTTCCGAAATTACTAAATTACCTTTATTTTTGAAGTTTTTTCTTATGAACACGCACATACATACATAAATGGACTTAGGAGTAACTATGAGCAATTTTTAATTCGGTTTACGTCGTTTCGCTTAACGTCGTCAAATTCCGGAACCAATCACGATGTAAATCGAGGGATTACTGTATTATATTTGATTCATGGTGGTGGGTATTTAAGATTCGGCTCGGCCGAACTTACTGCTGTATATACTTGTTTTGATTACGATAGTTAAATTACCTAAAAAACGGTAAAAAACTATACACAAATTAAGCATAAAGATTTACTAAATTCGTATTTTTCACAAAATAGTTCATTATTTATTTAAATTTGTAAATTTTACTACAAATGCGTCTATCATGAACTTCGTATGTCACTAAAAACATTCTTGCAATTTTGAACTCCAATTTTTTCCTTCAAACTACAAAATTTTCTTTATCAAGTGAAAAAAATTATTTATGCATAATAAATTTTCTTGAATTTGTCGAAAAATATTTACTTATTTTTGTGATATAGGCTTGATACCAGCGTTTGTAATACTGTTTAGTTAAAATTTTCTAAAAATATTCAAAATTTTCTAAAATTAACGAAAAGTTTTCTTCCTAGTGGGTTCACGTTTTTTCAGTGTGTATGCCTTTAAACCTCGGCTCCATAAAATTAAAATTAGGATACAGACCTGATCCATCGAATTTTCATTATGTTTGCGATATATAAGAGACTTCAAAGTATTACGAGTATAACCCAAAGATTTAATATATCAGTTAATTTAAAGTTTATTTCAAGTCCTAAAATCAGATTATAAAATTTCTTTTAATTAAAATTTAAATATTTTTTTTCAGTGTGCGAACCCATTTGTGTAATCATAGTCTATAAAGCAGTTTTAGTTCAATTGACTTTAAATTTGGCACAAGTATATATTTTGGGTCAGAACAGGCACATTTTTGTAGAAATTGGTATAGCTGCTTTCTATATCCATCTATGCCATTTCCATGTCATTTTTAAACCGCTCGTCCGACAATTTACAGATTAATCGAGAGCAAAGATACAACACATATTGAAAAATAAATTTGGACTAAATCCGTTAAAGCTCCAAAAAGTGCAAGGGATCACCATAGCAGAAAAGCAGTTAGACTGGGAAATCTCAACAATGCACAAAAACGTTAGACTGAAAAAGAGTCACGCAGTTGCTTCCTTATACGAAAGTGACCAGTTACCAAATTTTTTGTTTTCTCCGATGATAAGCCATTGCCAAGTGATCACTTTGTTAGCAGAAAATTTGCACTTTCGTTTGTCCACTAGAATTCAAGCGCAGGCAATAGTAATAATATGGGCCGCCTGGTATTCTTCTACCACGGGGTCAACATAAATGCCAAATTTTATAGGGAATTTTCTACAGATAGTATTGAAACTCTGAGCAGATAACAATTTCGGTTCTAAGTCATGGATGTAGCACCATCGTATTCAGCCCTCGTCAACCAAAAATGCCGCATTTAGGTAGGCTTCATTTAATAAGGAAGCTTTTAGAAAAACACATCTTAAGACAACAAAAATGGGTAAAATAAAAAGAAAACTTAGTTTAAACTGTTCAAGAGGCTTTGCAGCATAAACTGAATTTTACCGTATAAATTTTTATCTGCTGGCAAAAAATTGGGGCATTAGAGGGTTAAGAAGGATTTTCCTTACTTCACTTCTACCGCACAATGTCCACCAATAATCTCCGAATCTCAATCACGGATGGCACCCGTGCCAAAAACTATCTACCATTATCAGCAGAAAATTTTACCAAAAATCTACCAAATTTTATTTTGTTGTTTGTTTTTCATAAAACTTTTGTCAAAATCTTACTTCTATAGAAAAATTTATCAAAATTTTATTTCTATAGAAAGTTTATTCAATAGTTTATTATACCCTTCACCACTACTGTGGTACAGGGTATAATAAGTTTGTGCATTTGTATGTAACGCCAAGAAATAATTGTCATAGACCCATCTTTTAGTATACCGATCGGCTTAGAATTAAATTCTAAGTCGATTTAGCGATGTCCGTCTGTCTAACTGTCCGTCCGTCCGTCTGTCTGTATATGTAATTTTGTGCACAAAGTACAGGTCGCAGTTTACGTCCGAACGTCTTCAAATTTGACATAACATCTTTCTTCGGGTAGAAGACAATCGCTATTGATTTTGGAAAAAATCGGTTCAGATTTAGATATAGCTGCCATATATAGTTATCACCGATTTTATCATAATTCACGTATTTATGAACCGACGTTCTTCAAATTTTGTACATCTGAATGTTTTGTCAGTCCCGTAAAAACTGCCAAATATCAGCTAAATCGGTTCAGATTTATATATAGCTCCCATATATATCTTTCGTCCGATGTGGACTTATATGGCCCCAAAAGCGAGAGTTTTGCCCTGATTTGCTTCAAATTTTGCACATCGAGTACGTTTAATAGTATCGTTAATTGTGCCAAATTAAGTTGAAATCGGTTCAGATTTAGATATAGCTCCCATATATATCTTTCGGCCGATTTTGACTTGTATGGCCCCAAAAGCCAGTGTTTTTCCCTGATTTGATTAAAATTTTGTACAAGGAGTACTTTTAATAGTATCGTTAATTGTGCCAAATTTAGTTGAATCGGTTCAGATTTAGATATAGCTCCCATATATATCTTTCGACCGATTTGGACTTATATGGTCCCAAAAGCCAGAGTTTTGCCCCGATTTGCTTCAAATTTTGCACAACAAGTACGTTTAATAGTATCATTAAGTGTGCTTAATTTGGTTAAAATCGGTTCCGATTTAAATATAGCTAACATATATATCTTTCGTCCGATTTGGATTTATATGGCCTCAAAAGCCAGAGTTTTGCCCTGAGTTGCTTGAAATTTTGCACAAGGAGTGCAAAATTTAGTTGAAGTCGGTTCAGATTTAGATATAGCTCCCATATATCATTTGCCCGATTTGGACTAATATGGCCACAGAGGCAAAAGCGCTACTCTGATTTACGTGAAATTTTGCAGAGGGAGTAGAATTGAACTTGAAACTTTGCATAGGCAGTAGAATTAAGGTTCTGCATATGCGTGTTTATTTTGGTTGAAATCGGTTCAGATTTTGATATAGCTCCCATATATATCTTTCGCCCGATTTTCCGTCATATGACCACAGAGGTCAAAGTTGTTATCCGATTTACGTGAAAGTTTGCACAGGGAGTAGATTCAACATAGTAACTATGCATGTGAAATTTGATTGCAATCGGTTCAGATTTCGATATAGATTTCATATATATATGTTTTTCGTATTTAGGCAAAACTGGCCTTATCAAATCGCCACTGCCAAGTCGAAAACTTATCAAAATGACTCAAATTTTCCTATTACTCTATTACACATTTATCGACCGATAAATCATAAATACACTTTTGCGAAGTTGCCTCAAAATGGGTTCATATTTAAATGTTTCCTATATTTTTTTACTAACATTGTGTTCCACCTCAGCGCATTAGCCGACTTAAATGTAAAATCTATAAGTATTGCAGAACTCTGTACAGATCTGCTCAGATATACAGAATATATGTGTATGGATTCATATAGCATCCAACACATTGGACGGATTTGATATGGTATCGAAAATGTGGACTTACAAAGTAGTGAAGGGTATAATATAGTCGGCGCCGCCCGACTTTAGACTTTCCTTACTTGTTTTTATATAAAATTTTGTCAAAATTTTATTTCTATAGAAAATTATGTCAACATTTTATTTCTATATAAAATTTTGCGAAAATTTTATTTCTATTGAAAATGTTATCAACATTTTATTTCTATAGACAATTTTCTCAAAATTTTATTTCTATAGACAGTTTTGTCAAATTTTTATTTCTAAAGGAAATTTTGTTAAAATTGTATATCTATAGAAAATGTGATCAAACTTTTATTTCTATAGAATTTTTTTTTAAATTTTATACCTATGTTATAGAATATTTTGTCAAAATTTTATTTCTATAGAAAGTTTATTTAATAGTTTATTTTTATATAAAATTTTGTCAATATTTTATTTCTATATAAAATTAATCAACATTTTATTTCTATAGAAAATGATGTCAAAATTTTATTTCTATATAAAATTTTGTAAAAATTTTATTTTTATAGACAATTTTGGCAAAATTTTACTTCTATAGACAATTTTGGCAAAATTTTATTTCTATAGAAAATTTTGTCAACATTTTATTTCTATAGGCAATTTTGTCAACATTTTATATTAATAGAAAATTTTATTTTTAGAGAAAATGTTGTCAAAATTTTATTTCTAGAGAAAATTTTGTCAAAATTTTATTTCTATAGAAAATTTTGTCAACATTTTATTTCTATAGAAAATTTTGTCAATATTGTATTTTTATAGAAAATTTGCCAAAATTTTATTTCTATAGATTTTTTGTCAATTTTTTTTTTACCGAAAGAAAGTGTGGTAAAAATTTGATTTTTATAGAAATTTTGGCCAAATTTTATTTCTAGAGAAAATGTTGTCAAAATTTTATTTCCAGAGAAAATTTTGTCAAAATTTTATTTCTATAGAAAATTTTGTCAATATTGTATTTCTATAGAGAATTTTGCCAGAATTTTATTTCTATAGATTTTTTGGTCAAATTTTTTTACCGAAAGAAAGTGTGGTCAAAGTTTTTTTCTATAGAACAATTTAACGTACCTCTTAATTCGAGGGAGAGAGGAATATTTTGCAAACATCAAAAATTCTACCAATCTACCAAACAGTAAAATATCTACCATTTTTGGTCGAATTCTACCAACTGTTGCAACCATGATCTCAATCCGTTATGTCTATAGCCTTTATGTCTACACCGTCCGATTTTAACAAATGTAGTCATACGACACACAATTATTAAATGATCTTCTTCAGATTTAGTGCAACGATCCAACTGTGAATATGAGCTCCAATCCTGTATACGTTGTCCCCAAACCGTTCGTTGAGAAGCACTGCCTCAGCATCTCCATCGATGAGGTAATACTCTAGAGATGGATCAAAAACTTTACAACAAATAAAAGTAACATGTACCAAGAATACTACTTGGAAATGGTTTTTAGGTAGCACATGATCACTCCATAAGGCTCATGGCGAAAAATCACAAGAAGCTAAGTGATGCTGTAATAAATACTGTGGCACACTCTAAGATTGTGAGCCAAAGAGAAACCACATGACCAACAAAGCTTGCGGCCAGGATAGAAAGATAAGTTAGGGAAATCAAGCAAAGATGTTGAGAACGATGCGGAGAGCCAACGCCTAAGAAACAAAAAACTAGGAAAACTGGAAAATTCACCAATTACCAAAGCACCAATACCAAATGCCAACAATAGAATATCAAAGGATAGATCGAAACCAAAGAAACTTGGAGCGTGCTGCCAATAACGCCTGATGTGCGAAGGCAACCACATGGTTGGTTTGGGGTTTCTGGCAGCAGCAGCAGCAGCAGTAACTTCAAGCTTTGTTTGAAGCATTCTGTAACATCACCAGGCAAAACTTTCTGCAAGTGCGGTTTGCAAAAAGGTGGAGTACGACCAGAATTGACAACAACACCAGTTAAACTAATAAATAATGCAACAAAATTTGCACGTAACCCCAACAAATGGCTGGAATATGTAATCAGAGTTGCTCCAATGGGCTCCGGTTTCATGGCTGAATGGTAGAGAAAATTGCGCGCCAATTTCCAAAATAAAGTTTAAGGTAAAGTCACTACCATCTCTATACTCAAATAAGTATAAAAGATCTAGAGTCCAGCATAGCCGGCTTCATAATGCCCTAATACAACTCAACCAGACAAATCTTGAAAATCAGTGAAACTTCTCAGAAATCGACTTCCACGGTCGTCCATGATAGGACTACTGACACATCTAACTCGTCTACCTTCAATGGGCGGTCTACGATATCGTTAATTTTTAAATTTTAGCCTCGGGGTTAACCGTTTTCAGGTTGCACAAAGTTCGGACGGAACGGAAAAGAAGTGTCATAAAAGGAAAACAATCACTGTACACATAAGGTTGGTAGATTAGGTTTTAGAGGCAGCCCATTACTTCAGGTTCACTATTCAGTCCATTGTGATATCTCAGCGGTGAAAATATCTCTCACCAATAAACGCTGTACGATTCTACGGTTAGCTCAATGACAAGGGACTTTTTATAGCCGAGTCCGAAACCACTTAGAAAAGCTAAAACACTCAGAAATATCACCAGAGGGGACAAGGTGCCGCTGAAAAACTTTTAGGGATTGAACCCGTGCACCTTTGTATGGAGGACGGACATGCTAATAATTGTATCTTTTCGTTATAAACTTAATAACAAAGTGTGTACATCGAAAGAATTTTCTACGTAAAATTTTTTTTTCATTAAAGGTACGAAGTTTTTCATTCTTTTAACGAATATTTGCATAGCATTTATGAACAACGTTCGTAGAAGATAATTCTCTCCGAGGATGTAGGATGTTTGGTTTATCATCATTGTCACTCAGTATCTTATTGGAGTAGTGTGATGGGAGGAGAGGAGGAATATCTTATGGCAAACGATAAGTTTTCCCAGCAAGCTGAAAGGAATAGTAGCAAAAGCGCAGGGTCGGTTTTAGGGTGAAGTCTTTTCGTTTTTATTTATAATGATCTCCCCCAGCCAGATTCGTACTGAAGAGTATGGTAATGTTCACTCACTCGGACTGAAACATGTGTATTGATTTGTTCCTAAATAAAGTTCCTTAAACTTTTTTGCCCATAAAGCTCGAATTGTAAATCGCTGGTTTTGATATCAGGCTAACATTTAAATCTAATTCTTCGATCCATAGCCTTTGACCGCCTTTTTTGTATGTCCTCCAAAAGTGAATTAACACTCGTGTTTGGGTTCGTTTTGATATCAGGCTAACATTTAAATCTAATTCTTCGATCCATAGCCTTTGACCGCCTTTTTTGTATGTCCTCCAAAAGTGAATTAACACTCGTGTTTGGGTTCGTAAACGAATAGTCATGAACCATAAACGTCGTTCTCAGCCTGTTATCATCAATTGCGTCAAGGTATATGATAATTTTCCATAGCCTTTGATAATTTGCCACAGCTTTTTTGTATATCCATCACAAGTGAATTTACACCCATTTCGTAAACGAATAGTTATGAACCATAAACGGCGTTCTCAGCTTGTTTTTAAAAAACCTCTCAAAGTAACTCCATAAGGCCCCTATGAATTGGCCCAAAACAACAATGCAGCAAAATCAAGCGATCTTAAACAAGCCCACAATAACAGCAACAACGCCAAAAAGAATCATTCAGAACTGGTCAGACCAGCTCGTGTTGCCTGTATCATACGTTCGACTCCTTTTCTTTATCGCCAGAATGAACAACGAAGGAAGCAAGTGTGGTACTGCCACAAACGACCATCATCAACGAAGCAAATTATGAAGAAGCCTTCTCTCACAAGGCGGCTGGTGGAGGCAGGTTGACCGAAGTCGGGTGGACATTAAGGCATGAAAAACCTAAAATCAAGTTGTAACATGTTCAAAATGTAAACACAGCTGCAGCTGATTGCGTTTTAGAGTTTTCATTCTATGCGTTCAGTACCTCCTTCATCATCAACAACGTAAGCGTTTCTTTGGGGTTACTATTTGACGATGGACGATGGATCCACACTACACCATCCATTGGTAGTGTGGGTCTACGTTTTAGCATACGATAACACACTCGATCATTTTCCAAAAAAAGAAGAAAAGATTAGAACAACAACACCAACAAAAAAAAAAAAACACAACTCTCCAACTTCATCAACGGACAGTGTCGGGGGCCCCGATGGTCATAGGTGGGAGAGAGACAAAACATAAACAAACCCAACGCCAACAACTTCTACTACGACATCAACAACGACTTTTACTACGACCATCGTGGACGGACATTCGAAAACATTGTTGAGAATACGTTAGGCTCCAGCAACACCAACCATGGCACTTCTTTCTGTACTCGACACCATCAAATGAACATACGTCTGAGTGACGGCTTGTCCCTCGTTTTCGTTCGTCCGTCCGTCTATTTGTGCTTGTTCGTTGACGATCCATGTGTTGTTGTTACGTCTTTGCGTCGAAATGTAACCTAAACTTATCGAAATCGAAAAAAAAAAACAACAAAAACAGGTCATTGCCTTAATGCATCGACAAGTACTCGCTCGTAGGATGGACGAGTAAGCTAGTGTTCTGTTGGATCTGCTAATACTGCAGTAGTTGTAGTTGTTGTTGTTGGCTTTGCTCTTACTATTTAAATAGTTGTTGTGAACGTATTCGTAGTATTCTTTTACATTTGCGGACATCATCCAATGCATACAGAAGAGAGTATATTGGTTTATCACACTAGTGACTCGAAATACGGCACATACAATAAGAGAAGAGCACGAAGAGATTGATTGATCCTCACGTTGGGCGCCAAAATGTTGGAGTAGATAAAGAATATAAGCGCTATTATATATCACACTAGTGACTCGAAATACGGCACATACAATAAGAGAAGAGCAAGAAGAGTTTTATTGATCCTCACGTTGGGCGCCAAAATGTTAGAGTAGGTAAAGAATATAAGCGCTATATATATAATAGGTAAAGGAGTCGACTATACAATGGAGGTCATGTTTACATAGGGATGTAGGTAGAACCCTAGTTTCAAACGAACACCAAAAATTTGGTGACATTTGGCTGACTTTTTTGTATGTTTCCAAAGCTTCTCTAAGTGGTTTCACCGTAATGTAAAACTCTCTTTGGACTCAGCTATAAGAAAGAGGCCCCTCGTCATGGAGCTAAACATAGAATCGGGATGCACTTAGTGATAAGAGAGAAGTTCACCACTGTGGTATCACAATGGACTGAATAGTCTAAGTGAGTCTGACATATCGGACTGCCACTATACCTAACCTAAGGATGCCCCAATGTCTGAGTATAGAAGTCTGCCCAAGTGATGGAATCCCGGACAACAACCGCAAGCGCTAGACCATGTCTGAGCACTGGTTTGCTCTGTTTAAGCGCAATGCGCGTCAGGGTCTTCGTCCTCTCGTGCCGGTCAAAGATAGAAGGGTCTATTGCCACTTAGCGGAGATATATAAAGTCCCTAAGAATATGTCCCAATTATGACGAAGACTGTAGCCTGCAGCCGAAAATCCTTACAAAATTTTTCATAGAAATAAAATGTTGACAAAATTTTCTATAGAAATAAAATGTTGGCAACATTTTCTATAGAAATAGAGTTTTGACAAAATTTTCTATAGAAATAAAATTTTGAACATTTTTTTCTACAGAAATAAAATTTTGAACAAATTTTCTTTAGAAATACAATTTTGATGAAATAAGATTTTTTGTTTGGTAGTTTGTTGGTAAATTTTTTCAAATTTTTTAGATCGTTTTTGGGTCGAGTGGCTTCCTGTTCCCTACCCTGAAGGAGTAAAACCAGGAGATCAGTCTATATGGGTGCTATATCGAAAAGTTTACCGATGTATGCAAAAGAAGATTTTTTATAGCTTTTTGGTAAAATGTTCTTCAAATTACCGCCCCTCTGAGCTTACAAACAGCTACGGACTGCTGCTCAATTAATTATCATATCTCGTGTTATCGTTGTGCCAACTTAGTGGCAAATTCGGCACCTGTTAATCGTTGACACTTTTATGCCACTTTAATTTTTGTGCCACCTTTTATTTCAAGTGTCAATTTTTAGAAATTCTCAACTGGGTTACCGTTGCGAATTTCATGTCCTCCTGGAATTAGATACCAATGTTGAGGGTGTCATAGGTGTTGTAACAATCTTAGCACATGTCCTATATTACGTAGTTAATGTACTGAGAATGTTCTTTGTCGAACTTCGTCTTCGCAAACATTGTCATTGTAGTACACTGAAAACGATCGAAATTAAAGCCGAAAACTAAAGACCAAGAGAAAGAACCAGAAAAACAACAACCAAATCATCAAAGACGATAAACATTTAAGCAAATAATAAATAAACAAATGAAACTCTGAAAAAAACTCCAAATGATAAAGATAAGAAAGGGGAGTCAACGCAAGTCGTCTTCGTCAACGCAACTCCATCGCAATCATAGTGTTTGTCAAGAACTCGAGCCCTACTTTTAGGTTATTTTTTGGGGGGCTATGTACAAGTGATCTTCTTGCTCATTGTTGTAGGGGAACAACAATGAGCAAGAAGATCTTTTGGTGGTTAGTAAAGTGGAGTTATTGTAAACTGGTGCGTGGACATGGAGATGAATCAATGGTAGTCTCGGATAGATGGATGTATGGATGTTGAAAGGGACAGACATCTGCATAAATGGATGGATGGATGGATATATGAGTGACCAGTTGTTCCTTTCGGCTTGAACCTATGCACATAAGGGACTTGAATTGTCCGCATGTCCATGGCTGATTAAATGCTCATTGTGTCTGCTCATCTCCGTACTATTGAAAATAGTCCGATCTTTATGCCCGTTTAGATTGATGATTGCTTTGGGAGTTGTTATATACGACTGTCATTGCTGCCACTGCCACCGCTGCTGTGCCCTTTGCCAATGCTTGTTCGTTGGGATAGGAGTCATATTTAATTGATTGACATTTTCCTAGCTTCATTATCGATTGATAAGAATAATCCCCAGGCTGAATGTCTATGGTGTGGTGGACTCAATATTCTGCTCGTATACTGCACTGGATATGAAGTGAAATGTTAAGGTCCATTGAAATCTCATTAGACTTGATGAGATCGTTGAAGTGAAACAAACTGATTAGAGAGTATAGCTATGATTTGTCCTTTAAGCAGGTGTTAACATTAAGAATTTCAAAGAGTGGCATAAAATGTGGCATTCTTTTCAAAACAGGAAACAACAAACCATAATAGAAATAAAATTTTGACAAGTTTTTCTATAGAAATAAAATTTTGACAAAATTTTCTATAGGAATAAAATTTTGATAAAATTATCCATAGAAATAAAATTTTGACAAAATTTTCTATAGGGATAAAATTTTCCATAGCAATAAAATTTTGACAAAATTTTCATAGGAATAAAATTTTGATAAAATTACCCATAGAAATATAATTTTGACAAAATTTTCTATAGAAATAAAATTTTGACAAAATTTTCTATAAAAATAAAATGTTGACAAATTTTTCTATAGGAATAAAATTTTGATAAAATTTTCCATAGAAATAAAATTTTGATAAAATTGTCTATAGAAATAAAATTTTGTCACAATTTTCTATAGAAATAAAATGTTGATAAAATTTTACATAGAAATAAAATTTTGAAAATTTTTTCTATAGAAATAAAATTTTAAAAAAATTTGCTATAGAAATAAAATTTTGTCAAAATTTGTTGTAGAAATAACATTTTGTCAAAATTTTTTACAGAAATAAAATTTTGACAAAATTTTCTATAGAAATACAATTTTGACAAAATTTTCTACAGAAATAAAAATGTGACAAAATTGTCTATAGAAATAAAGCTTTGACAAAATTTGCTATAGAAATAAAATTTTGACAAAATTTTCTATAGAAATAAAATAAAATTTTGTCAACATTTTCTACAGAAAAAAAAAATTTTGACAAAATTTGCCATAGAAATAAAATTTTGACAAAATTTGCTATAGAAATAGAATTTTGACAAAATTTTCTATATAAAAAAAAATTTTTTTGGACAAAATTTTCTATATAAAAAACTTATGGACAAAATTTTCTATATAAATGAATTTTTAGCAAATTTTTCTATAGAAATAAAATTTTGACAAAATTTTCTATAGAAATAGAATTTTGACAAAATTTGCTATAGAAATAAAATTTTGGCAAAATGTGCTATAGAAATAAAATTTTGACAAAATTTTCTATAGAAATAAAATTTTGACAAAATTTTCTATAGAAATAAAATTCTGACAAACTTTTCTATAGAAATAAAATGTTGACAAAATTTTCTATAGAAATAAAATTTTGACAAAATTTTCTATAGAAATAAAATTTCGACAAAATTTTCTATAGAAATAAAATTTTGACAAAATTTTCTATAGAAATAAAATTTTGACAAAATTTGCTATAGAAATAAAATTTTGACAAAATTTTCTATAGAAATAAAATAAAATTTTGTCAACATTTTCTACAAAAAAAAAATTTGACAAAATTTGCTTTAGAAATAAAATTTTGATAAAATTTGCTATAGAAATAAAATTTTGACAAAATTTGCTATAAAAATAAATTTTTGGCAAATTTTTCTATAGAAATAAAATTTTGACAATATTTTCTATAGAAAAAGAATTTTGACAATATTTTCTATAGAAATAGAATTTTGATAATTATTTTTATAGAAATACTATCTTGACAAAATTTTCTATAGAAATAAAATTGTGACAAAATTTTCTATAGAAATAAAATGTTGACAAAATTTTCTATAGAAATAAAATTTTGACAAAATTTGCTATAGAAATAAAAATTTGGCAAAATTTGCTATAGAAATAAAATTTTGACAAAATTGTCTATAGAAATAAAATAAAATTTTGTCAAAATTTTCTATAGAAGTAAAATTTTGACAAAATTTGCTATAGAAATAAAATTTTGACAAAATTTGCTATAAAAATAAATTTTTGGCAAATTTTTCTATAGAAATAAAATTTTGACAATATTTTCTATAGAAATAGAATTTTGACAATTTTTTTTATAGAAATACTATTTTGACAAAATTTTCTTTGGAAATAAAATTTTGACAAAATTTTCTATCGAAATAAAATGTTGACAAAATTTTCTATAGAAATAAACTTTTGACAAAATTTGCTATAGAAATAAAATTTTGGCAAAATTTGCTATAGAAATAAAATTTTGACAAACTTTTCTATAGAAATAAAATTTTGACAAAATTTGCTATAGAAATAAAATTTTGCCAAAATTTTTTATAGAAATAAAATTTTGACAACATTTTATATAGAAATAAAATGTTGACAAAATTTGCTATAAAAAAGAACATTTTCCTAAATTTTTGGTACTTATGAATCAAGTGATATATATTTCAATTTTTCATTTCTCTAAAACATTTTGAAAATTTTTAGTTTAACACAACCTACTACTATCCCCTATTCATACATCTTGTGATGTGATAAAATCCAAACAACTGTATGTCAAGTAAATCTTACTCTAAATATCACAATAACCTAAGGATGCCCCAATGTCTGAGTATAGAAGTCTGCCCAAGTGATGGAATCCCGGACAACAACCGCAAGCGCTAGACCATGTCTGAGCACTGGTTTGCTCTGTTTAAGCGCAATGCGCGTCAGGGTCTTCGTCCTCTCGTGCCGGTCAAAGATAGAAGGGTCTATTGCCACTTAGCGGAGATATATAAAGTCCCTAAGAATATGTCCCAATTATGACGAAGACTGTAGCCTGCAGCCGAAAATCCTTACAAAATTTTTCATAGAAATAAAATGTTGACAAAATTTTCTATAGAAATAAAATGTTGGCAACATTTTCTATAGAAATAGAGTTTTGACAAAATTTTCTATAGAAATAAAATTTTGAACATTTTTTTCTACAGAAATAAAATTTTGAACAAATTTTCTTTAGAAATACAATTTTGATGAAATAAGATTTTTTGTTTGGTAGTTTGTTGGTAAATTTTTTCAAATTTTTTAGATCGTTTTTGGGTCGAGTGGCTTCCTGTTCCCTACCCTGAAGGAGTAAAACCAGGAGATCAGTCTATATGGGTGCTATATCGAAAAGTTTACCGATGTATGCAAAAGAAGATTTTTTATAGCTTTTTGGTAAAATGTTCTTCAAATTACCGCCCCTCTGAGCTTACAAACAGCTACGGACTGCTGCTCAATTAATTATCATATCTCGTGTTATCGTTGTGCCAACTTAGTGGCAAATTCGGCACCTGTTAATCGTTGACACTTTTATGCCACTTTAATTTTTGTGCCACCTTTTATTTCAAGTGTCAATTTTTAGAAATTCTCAACTGGGTTACCGTTGCGAATTTCATGTCCTCCTGGAATTAGATACCAATGTTGAGGGTGTCATAGGTGTTGTAACAATCTTAGCACATGTCCTATATTACGTAGTTAATGTACTGAGAATGTTCTTTGTCGAACTTCGTCTTCGCAAACATTGTCATTGTAGTACACTGAAAACGATCGAAATTAAAGCCGAAAACTAAAGACCAAGAGAAAGAACCAGAAAAACAACAACCAAATCATCAAAGACGATAAACATTTAAGCAAATAATAAATAAACAAATGAAACTCTGAAAAAAACTCCAAATGATAAAGATAAGAAAGGGGAGTCAACGCAAGTCGTCTTCGTCAACGCAACTCCATCGCAATCATAGTGTTTGTCAAGAACTCGAGCCCTACTTTTAGGTTATTTTTTGGGGGGCTATGTACAAGTGATCTTCTTGCTCATTGTTGTAGGGGAACAACAATGAGCAAGAAGATCTTTTGGTGGTTAGTAAAGTGGAGTTATTGTAAACTGGTGCGTGGACATGGAGATGAATCAATGGTAGTCTCGGATAGATGGATGTATGGATGTTGAAAGGGACAGACATCTGCATAAATGGATGGATGGATGGATATATGAGTGACCAGTTGTTCCTTTCGGCTTGAACCTATGCACATAAGGGACTTGAATTGTCCGCATGTCCATGGCTGATTAAATGCTCATTGTGTCTGCTCATCTCCGTACTATTGAAAATAGTCCGATCTTTATGCCCGTTTAGATTGATGATTGCTTTGGGAGTTGTTATATACGACTGTCATTGCTGCCACTGCCACCGCTGCTGTGCCCTTTGCCAATGCTTGTTCGTTGGGATAGGAGTCATATTTAATTGATTGACATTTTCCTAGCTTCATTATCGATTGATAAGAATAATCCCCAGGCTGAATGTCTATGGTGTGGTGGACTCAATATTCTGCTCGTATACTGCACTGGATATGAAGTGAAATGTTAAGGTCCATTGAAATCTCATTAGACTTGATGAGATCGTTGAAGTGAAACAAACTGATTAGAGAGTATAGCTATGATTTGTCCTTTAAGCAGGTGTTAACATTAAGAATTTCAAAGAGTGGCATAAAATGTGGCATTCTTTTCAAAACAGGAAACAACAAACCATAATAGAAATAAAATTTTGACAAGTTTTTCTATAGAAATAAAATTTTGACAAAATTTTCTATAGGAATAAAATTTTGATAAAATTATCCATAGAAATAAAATTTTGACAAAATTTTCTATAGGGATAAAATTTTCCATAGCAATAAAATTTTGACAAAATTTTCATAGGAATAAAATTTTGATAAAATTACCCATAGAAATATAATTTTGACAAAATTTTCTATAGAAATAAAATTTTGACAAAATTTTCTATAAAAATAAAATGTTGACAAATTTTTCTATAGGAATAAAATTTTGATAAAATTTTCCATAGAAATAAAATTTTGATAAAATTGTCTATAGAAATAAAATTTTGTCACAATTTTCTATAGAAATAAAATGTTGATAAAATTTTACATAGAAATAAAATTTTGAAAATTTTTTCTATAGAAATAAAATTTTAAAAAAATTTGCTATAGAAATAAAATTTTGTCAAAATTTGTTGTAGAAATAACATTTTGTCAAAATTTTTTACAGAAATAAAATTTTGACAAAATTTTCTATAGAAATACAATTTTGACAAAATTTTCTACAGAAATAAAAATGTGACAAAATTGTCTATAGAAATAAAGCTTTGACAAAATTTGCTATAGAAATAAAATTTTGACAAAATTTTCTATAGAAATAAAATAAAATTTTGTCAACATTTTCTACAGAAAAAAAAAATTTTGACAAAATTTGCCATAGAAATAAAATTTTGACAAAATTTGCTATAGAAATAGAATTTTGACAAAATTTTCTATATAAAAAAAAATTTTTTTGGACAAAATTTTCTATATAAAAAACTTATGGACAAAATTTTCTATATAAATGAATTTTTAGCAAATTTTTCTATAGAAATAAAATTTTGACAAAATTTTCTATAGAAATAGAATTTTGACAAAATTTGCTATAGAAATAAAATTTTGGCAAAATGTGCTATAGAAATAAAATTTTGACAAAATTTTCTATAGAAATAAAATTTTGACAAAATTTTCTATAGAAATAAAATTCTGACAAACTTTTCTATAGAAATAAAATGTTGACAAAATTTTCTATAGAAATAAAATTTTGACAATATTTTCTATAGAAAAAGAATTTTGACAATATTTTCTATAGAAATAGAATTTTGATAATTATTTTTATAGAAATACTATCTTGACAAAATTTTCTATAGAAATAAAATTGTGACAAAATTTTCTATAGAAATAAAATGTTGACAAAATTTTCTATAGAAATAAAATTTTGACAAAATTTGCTATAGAAATAAAAATTTGGCAAAATTTGCTATAGAAATAAAATTTTGACAAAATTGTCTATAGAAATAAAATAAAATTTTTATGGACAAAATTTTCTATATAAATGAATTTTTAGCAAATTTTTCTATAGAAATAAAATTTTGACAAAATTTTCTATAGAAATAGAATTTTGACAAAATTTGCTATAGAAATAAAATTTTGGCAAAATGTGCTATAGAAATAAAATTTTGACAAAATTTTCTATAGAAATAAAATTTTGACAAAATTTTCTATAGAAATAAAATTCTGACAAACTTTTCTATAGAAATAAAATGTTGACAAAATTTTCTATAGAAATAAAATTTTGACAAAATTTTCTATAGAAATAAAATTTCGACAAAATTTTCTATAGAAATAAAATTTTGACAAAATTTTCTATAGAAATAAAATTTTGACAAAATTTGCTATAGAAATAAAATTTTGACAAAATTTTCTATAGAAATAAAATAAAATTTTGTCAACATTTTCTACAAAAAAAAAATTTGACAAAATTTGCTTTAGAAATAAAATTTTGATAAAATTTGCTATAGAAATAAAATTTTGACAAAATTTGCTATAAAAATAAATTTTTGGCAAATTTTTCTATAGAAATAAAATTTTGACAATATTTTCTATAGAAAAAGAATTTTGACAATATTTTCTATAGAAATAGAATTTTGATAATTATTTTTATAGAAATACTATCTTGACAAAATTTTCTATAGAAATAAAATTGTGACAAAATTTTCTATAGAAATAAAATGTTGACAAAATTTTCTATAGAAATAAAATTTTGACAAAATTTGCTATAGAAATAAAAATTTGGCAAAATTTGCTATAGAAATAAAATTTTGACAAAATTGTCTATAGAAATAAAATAAAATTTTGTCAAAATTTTCTATAGAAGTAAAATTTTGACAAAATTTGCTATAGAAATAAAATTTTGACAAAATTTGCTATAAAAATAAATTTTTGGCAAATTTTTCTATAGAAATAAAATTTTGACAATATTTTCTATAGAAATAGAATTTTGACAATTTTTTTTATAGAAATACTATTTTGACAAAATTTTCTTTGGAAATAAAATTTTGACAAAATTTTCTATCGAAATAAAATGTTGACAAAATTTTCTATAGAAATAAACTTTTGACAAAATTTGCTATAGAAATAAAATTTTGGCAAAATTTGCTATAGAAATAAAATTTTGACAAACTTTTCTATAGAAATAAAATTTTGACAAAATTTGCTATAGAAATAAAATTTTGCCAAAATTTTTTATAGAAATAAAATTTTGACAACATTTTATATAGAAATAAAATGTTGACAAAATTTGCTATAAAAAAGAACATTTTCCTAAATTTTTGGTACTTATGAATCAAGTGATATATATTTCAATTTTTCATTTCTCTAAAACATTTTGAAAATTTTTAGTTTAACACAACCTACTACTATCCCCTATTCATACATCTTGTGATGTGATAAAATCCAAACAACTGTATGTCAAGTAAATCTTACTCTAAATATCACAATTGTAGTGAAAAATGACAGTTTTGAAAAATGAAATCATATTCAAAACAAATCATTGATCCCTAAGCCATGACAGCATGAACATGTACGAGTACGGCAAGCACTAAATGGAAGATACACTAAAAATTTATTTTATATTTTTAAGCATTTTATGCGGACAGACATCGAAGAACCAAAAGATAAGGCAAAATACCACAAATCTAAATCCTTCGCAGTAGTACAACAAACATCAATGCTCAAATTTACCCCACAATTTTGAATATGTCCATTGCTGGAGATATTGAAATAAGTTTGGTGTATGCCACTGATCCGATGGTACGAGTACGAGATGATATACAAGTTGAACAGCTATTTTCCCGTATGGAACTGTCAAATATGATTTTGAAACTAATGTCGCATGCCACACTTGAGTTAATATGCAAAGGAGCAAGCCAACAGTACAAGCGGGTAGGCAAACCCAAAACATTAGCCCCCAAAACATGGGCATTTGAAGTTGTCGCTGGTGCATTGAGCAGTCTGACTGTAGCTGTCGTTGGTGTTCACCAATTTTGTTAAATGCATAGCGACAGAGATACAAAGTGTCAAAAAATCTTTGCATTTTGATTGACACTTGAGAGTAAAAACTGAAATGACAATCGAACATGGAACGAAGGGTGATCCCAAAAAATGCAAAAACATCAGAAATGGGGAAATGACGATGGGCTGCCTTAAAAACCCCAAGCTGGTTTACCACCCCACATTTCGACTGAATCCTATTTTGGGGCTACATACATTGGAATTGGAACGTGCGTACGCACAAAGTAAGAATTTGTTATCAAATAAGCATCTAATGTCATGGAGCATGACATTAAATGCAACATTGAAATGGTATTTTTTTTGGTGATGGTTATATTGGCAGAGGGTAAACTCAAAGGAATGATGATATATGGGAAAAAATAACTATACCAACATAGGCATTGGTGTGCCAAAGTGTAAGATAATTGAGATCAATTTTTTTTCTTCCAGGTCAAACTATTTTTCATTAGAGACCACAATGGTACAGGGTGGCTGATATGCATCAAAACCAATTTGAGCTCGCTCTTCTGACAGTTGACAAAATATTCCAGTAACAGTTAATTTTATTTTTAACGAGCATTTTGATCTATTGAATTTATAAATAATGTTAAGGCCCATTGAAATCTCATTAGTATTGATGAGATCGTTAAACTGAAACAAACTGATTAGAGAGTATATCTATGATTTGTCCTCTAGGCACGGTTGCCACAGTTGGTATAACTCTACCAAAATGGTAGATTTTTTACTGTTTGGTAGATTAGTAGAATTCTTGAAGATTTAGCAGATTTTGCAAAATATTCCTCTCCAATAAAGAGGTATTCCAATTTTCTATAAAAATAAAATTTTGACAAAATTTTCTATAGAAATAAAATTTTAACAAAATTTTCTATAGAAATAAAATTTTGACAAAATATTCAATATAAAAAAAATTGAGAAAATTTTCTATAAAAATAAAATTTTGACAAAATTTTCTATAGAAATAAAATTTTAACAAAATTTTCTATAGAAATAAAATTTTGACAAAATTTTCTATAGAAATAAAACTGTGACAAAATTTTCTATAGAAATAAAATGTTGATTAAGTTTTCAATAGAAATAAATTTTTACAAAATTTTCAATAGAAATAAAATTTGACAAAATTTTCAATAGAATTTGAGAACATTTTTAAAAGAAATAAAAATTTGACAGAATTTTCTAAAGAATTTTACTGTTAGCAAGCTTACAAAAGCATTTTGAACTAGTGATGCTTTGTATGAAAGGTCACTTAAAAGGAAATTTGGTCCTTTTTTCAAAAATCAAAAAGCTTTTAGCACCAAATTGGCATCACCAACTAAAGCCTTGACAATGGTAATGGTTTGGGACGCAGTAACGGCCGATGGTATATCGTATTCATCAACCGAGGGGTTAAACTTAGTGTTGAAGCCCTAGGCAGAAAGGAATTTCAGATCTTGGACTTTCCCACAGGACTCAGCATCATCGCACACAGTAAAGGGTGATACGGTCAAAATTTGGTCAAGGGAAAACGCGTGTAAATCGGTGAAATCGTTTATTAAAAAAATCAAATTAAATTTCTTTTTAAAGTTCAATTAGTATAAAATTCAGGAAAAATATTCAGTTAGGCTTTCGCTTTTCCAAATCCGAATTGCCGGGCCTCACGCTTGACACCTGCCATCAGATTTTGTACAGCCACCTTGTCCACCTTCTTCGCCGCAGAAAGCCAGTTTGCCTTGAACTGCTGCTCGTCCTTAGCAGTTTTTTTTGGTCTTCTTTAGGTTCCGCTTGACAATAGCCCAGTATTTCTCAATTGGGCGGAGCTCTGACGTGTTGGGAGGGTTCTTGTCCTTGGGAACCACCTGCACGTTGTTGGCGGCGTACCACTCCATGGCCTTTTTACCGTAATCGCAAGATGCCAAATCCGGCCAAAACAGTACGGAACAACCGTACTTCTTCAGGAAAGGCAGCAGACGTTTATTCAAACACTCTTTCACGTAAATTTCTTGGTTGACAGTCCCGGAAGCTATGAAAATGCTGTTTTTCAAGCCACAGGTACACGGCTCGATGCACGGTTGTAGACGATACACCCAGCTTATTTGCGGCATCTCGGAGAGAGAGGTTAGGGTTTCGCTTGAAACTACCGGCAACTCTCTTTGTCGTCTCAGCGGCTTCCGGTTTTCGATTTCCCCCCGATCCAGACTTCCTGGCTGTCGACAAACGTTCCCCAAAAACTGTAATTACATTTGTAACGGTTGATTTGACAACTTTTAGCGATTTTGCCAGCTTTGCGTGCGAGTAGCTCGGATTTTCGCGATGCGCGAGCAAAATTTTGATACGCTGCTCTTCTTGCTTGGACGGCATTTTGACAACTGAAGAGTGAATTCCAAAATCAAAATAGGAGCAACATTCTACACACACACCTTCAAAATGAGGGGTGTTCAGGTTTTTTAAATGCAAAATTGAAAGAAATACGTCAAGTTTATATTGACCAAATTTTGACCGTATCACCCTTTACGCATTGATCAAGAAAAGCACAAAAAGGACATTCCTTGCTTCAGTAGCCACCAAAATTTCTGATCTCAATCCGCAGAGCCACATTCGTAGAACGTATGATGGTTTTAGTGGCCTTTGAGGGCACAATTCGTATCAAAAGTAGCCAATTCCAACAAATCAAAACTGATTCTAAAGTTGGATGTTCTTTCCGACATTTTTTGCTTTATTACGTTACTGACATATCAGACACCCTTTCATTTCTGGAACAGTTTTACTTGATGCTATAAACATTTTATCATTCCAAATTATATTCCACTTTGTTCACTCTCCCCCTAATAAATATTCACATTATTATTAATGCCAAATAAAAAGGAATCTTGGAAATGCATTCATACTGCCGCCTTTATATTCCACATATGCGACATAAACTTCTTGATCTCCATAGATGAAGAGGGGCTCTGGAACTATGCTGCAACCATTCCCCCATTCATAATAAAAACATTTATAAGTTATTTATTTCTCCAAAGGCCCCGTGCACTTTTCACCCACCTCCCCCCTCCCAGGGACACCAACACAAGCCTTGGTGTAATAAAAACTATGATGACAACATATGGCCTGATCTTACACTTTTGACTCCTTGTGATGAAGAAAACGCTTCAAATTCAGACACCAATTCAGTAGTCAAGATCTTGCCTATGAAAATGTAAGGGGGACACGTGCTAGCCATGGGAAATCCCTTCTATAGAAAAACGCAAAAACAAAACTGAATTTCTATTTCTTTGGTCGTTTAAGGTTATATTTTTAGTAAAAATTTTTAAACGTGTGCCGAAGACTTTGTGGTTTATTTTATACGATTTTTGTTTTTTTTTTTTTTTTTGGTGCAAAACATTTTGAACTAAAATAAATGAAGAAGAAATTCACCCAGAACTTATTTGAGAATAATATAAAAGGGAACATGGGGATGGTTGGGTTAGAAGAAAAAATTAGATCTCCTGCTGAGTTTTAAATTTTCAAATGCATTGTGCATGGCAAAAAAAAAATAATCACTTGTAAGTTCTTTTTTTTTGTGAGTAAGAAAATGTGTTGAAGTGTATGGAGATTCTAAGGATCGTGTAAATGAAGGCCTCAAATAAAATCATCAAATTTTAGAATCAGTTTAGGTCCGACCTTTGGCACAAATTATGGCTTTTAAATGGTCGCAAGCCATCACATGTTGCACGAAAATTATTCAGCCGTATCTTGGTCCATTCGCCACGAAGCGCCATCATAAGATACTCGATACCAACTGATTGAGATCTCGAGATTTTGTGGGACAATGGGCATTAGAAATGAAGCGAGGAACCTCCTTTTTCTTCTTCAATACTATCTTCAGGAAATATCCTGACCCCACGGTCGATGAATGGGAGTAGGCAGTGACTATCGGTCGTTTCGACGGCTCAGACCATTACCATCGGGAGCGCTTAAGTATTAGTGGTCAATCGCAGGTGTACATTTTCAGGTGACTACACACAAAAATTTTTTTAATTGACCCATTTATTTTTTTAATTGAAATGTCTTCAATCACGAAAATAATAGTATCAATCACAGTTTTAATTGAGCATCAAAAAAATACTTGATTAAAGAATTAATTAATTTCATAGCAAATTTCAATTAATTTTTTAATTGATTCAATAAAATTTTTAATTAATATTGATGGCAAAATTCAATTAATTGTTTAATTAAAAACTAAACTATTTGTAATCGCTATACTATATTTCAATCACTTTCTATAACTATTTTTAATCCTTTTTAGTTTGATTCAAAAATTTATAGTTGCAAAAAAAATTTAATTAAGAATTTAAAAAAATATATACATTTTTTTGTTAATTTTTAACGTATTCTTCCGAGTTGAATTAAAAAGTTAATAGTATCAATTAATTTTTTAATTGAAAAAGTTTTCAACTTCAGTCAACTTCTTAATTGGCAATATTTTGGTGATATTTTTTTCTATGTACTTTAGCCTGTAAACCTGATCATTTTGTTTGTTCACAAACTACTCAATTTGGAATTGCCTCTATCCCAAATTCGGTCAATCGTGACATTCCTGCAGACAACTCTTTAGCCTTTTCTGTACATCGTTAAGCTTTTTAATTTTTCGAAACTTTATTAGGTCCAAGCTCATTTTGCAATATCGGTACTCGCAATATGTTCAGATCACGAGCAAGTCTTCTACCACCACTGTAAGGATTTCGATTAAATCTGGCCTTCCTTTATGGATCATTTCTGGTGTTGTTGTCGTTATATTCACCCATTTTGTGGATGCGATGCAACACTGCCAGTATCACGGTAAACAAACAAAACATTCATTCACATTTAGATGCTGGAGTGTCATAACGATAGCCCCTTTTGGATTTCCTGCCAAATGTAAAGTAATCACTCTATCACGCTTGAATTCTATCACGGATTTCTGAATCCAATAGATCAAAATACTTTTGTAAGCTTGTAAACAATAAATTGAACTGTCACTGGAATAAGTCAGATGCCAGACTAGCGGTTTAGAAATGATAGCAAGCTGAAGTTAGTTGCAATACATGTCAGCTACCCTGTAAATAAATTAAAAAATGTTGTGTGGTTTCCATTCTTTCTTACTCAGCCTGGCTCTTCGTAATAGAGAAACCGATGAGGCTCAAGACTAAATTTTTGAGGAAATATCCCAGAAAAAAATGGAGCACTATTTCATCAGGATTGTAAGGGAGAGAGGCAGTACCTACTGCTTACAAAACAACCGAATCAGCGCTGATTTTTGTGGGCGATGTCCCGATTTAGAGCAGCTTCTACATAGCCCTGATATAATTGCTCATTTTAATAAAAATATTGCTCAGAAGTGATATATAATCTTGAGTATAGCATTGTTGGTATGAAGGAAAACAGCACTACCCTACATGCATCTCTACTGCATGAATTGGTTGCAATAACGTAAACGAATGATCATAAACTAGTTTGATTACTCGTTTACGTTATTGCCACCAATTCATGCAGTGTGGATGCACTGCCTACTTTATTGTATACCAAAAAGGGCAACTAAATAAACTCTTACTGCTGAAGTATTTTTTGCTGAGATTGCATAGGCCTTTTTACAACCTTTTTAACCCTTCCTACTCACCACTTTCGTAAGGGGAAATGCAATTAGATGTAAGTGTAAAATTTTCGAAAATATGTTTACATCACAAGTGCTATGACATTGTGGAAATCTCCTTACTATCATATTAAATAGCATATAGGAAAGCAATGAAACGTCAGGGATATTTGGTAATTTAATGGAGCAATGAACGGATGTTTAGATTATCACTTTTGACTCTACAGACAGATAACAGAAGAAAACTAAATGGAGGGAAAAATGTTATTTATTTTATTTTTAAGTGGAAGATAAAAAAGTTTTCCCTAATTTGAAATAAGGATTCTTTAAGAATTCCACAGCACAGATATTTCTTCAGGGACCTGACAATGAATTTGATATATCAAATTCATTCATTGTCATTTTATATATAAAATATTCCCTTATGACCTTTTCTAACTGTGATTAAATCGACTTCAAATTTAGTGTTTTTTTAATTTATTGAAACGGAATAAAACTAAACATGATCTAAACAAATGTGTATAGTCATTGGCGTTTTATATTAATAAAAAGTCTTGAAAGATTAACCTAGACTAAAGTTCGAATTGTGCATATCTTTGAACAAATGAAATATTTAAATTTTGGGGATCAGGGAAAATCCCCAAAGAGGAGTTCTATATTTTTTAGTTTCTTCCTATAAACAGCCATTTGCTCTCTTTAGAAAGTGGTGGTATAGGCAAAAGTTAATAATTGCACATATTGTATGGATAACCCTCTCAAATATTAGAAAATATAGTAATGTGGTTTAAGAGTCACTCCATATAAAGACATGACCAAAATTATATAAGATATAAAGCTAGAATTTAAGCTCAATATGAGAGCTATTGTGGTGCAATAGCTACTATCATCAACAGCAACGTAATTATTTTTTGAGGTTTAGTATCCTTGAACTTCAAGATTCCAATATTAGTTTTAAATTATAAAGCTGAGCTATTAAGAGTTAATAAAGTTGACGAAGACGGCGGCAATAATGCTGCAAATGTTGGCGATGTGATTCTGCAAGTGGTGGCGAGGAAAAAAATAAAATTAGGCTGGATCGATTCCAATGTACTCTACTGCATGAATAGCGAACAATAAAATTTTCCAAATAATAAAATCACCTTATGCTAATTTATTTATTGTTTCTTATGTCGGAATCGTGGAAAATATGTACATATAGGAAAGTGATTTTTTCCAAAACAAAACTGAATAAATATATATTTTTTAATTTTTACAAAAATATAAAGGAAATTGGCGTAAATAATCATTGCTACACCCCCCCCCCCCCCCCAAAAAAAAAAAAAAAACTTTCCTCAGGAACGAAATTTTTGACAACCGAAATTCCCCTTTCTTATAAAGTATTTTATTTTTGACCAAACAAACCCAAATTTATGATATGCGTTTCAACGATTGTTCTTTTTATTTGCCTTTAAAGAAAATTCTTTAGCGTCAAAAGAAAACTTTGCTTGTCTAAAATTTCGTTCCTCAGAAAAGAAAACTCTTCTTTCAGTGTCATGTTGCCTTCAATTTGGATTAATTTGTATTTCAAACAAGTGAGTAAAGTAGGAAGTCGGACGAGGCCAACTCTATCATATCCTCAACCACGCCTACCGAATTAGTAAATCTAAGCATTTGAGGGGTATTATTAAAATAAATTAGGGACATAAAGTTAAAATTTCGATCATATTTTGGAGGTTTGGCTCATATCACCGATGGTTGCCTTGTGATAAATTTGAGTAAGATCGTTTAATAAATGAGGGTCAAAGGTATGATTAGTAGGTCCACATAATCGACCGATATATATGAGAATTATGTCTAAAAATGGACCAGTTAGGGTGATTTGCTTGCAGCTATAGTTAGTACTATAGAAGTGAACATTGTGCCTACTTTCAGCAGCATCGGTTAATAAATAAGGCTATTATAGCCAAATTTATGAAAATTGGGCCATACATATATATTAGAGTTATGTCTAAAACTAAAGCGATTTCGATTTCACGTTAGTATTATAAAAGAGTACGTTCTGTCAGTGAGATCGGTAATAAATAAGTGTTTAATAGCCAAATCTCAATAGCGTTCGTCTTTGTGCGAAAAAGATCTTGTATCAAATTTCATCAAAAACGATTAAAAATTGCGACCGGATTAAGTGTTGCCAGTATTGGGGATATTTTTTCGTGGATGTGGACGAAAATCTTGAGTTAGGGAATTGGGGATTTAGTGGGGAATTTCCTAAATTTTGGGGAATTTTCGAAATTCGTTCAGTAGAATAAATGAAGGTGTGCAATAATGATTTTCATGAAATTCTGTTATTTCTATTTATTATACCCACCACCATAAAATGGGGGGGGGGGGGGGGTATATTAACTTTGTCATTCCGTTTGTAACACATTGAAACATTGCTCCAAGACCCCATAAAGTATATATATTCTGGGTCATGGTGAAATTCTGAGTCGATCTATGCATAACAACCATGCCTAAATAGGTCTATAGTTATTAATAGCCCTCAGATAAATCGATCCCCAATCACACCATAATTGGTCCATATCAAATTCATAATTGTATATAGCCCCCATATAAGCGACCCCCAAATTTCAATTCTGGCTCTCTACGTACCGTGCAAAAGTCCATATCGATTCGTAATTATTTGTAGACTTACCTATACATACCTTTTTGTCTAATATATACCACGTATGGACTAACTCACAATTTAGAAAACGATTTAAGATACCACAACCCAAGTAATTCGATTGTGGATGAAAGTCTTTCGTAGAAGTTTCTACGCAATCCATGGTGGAGGGTACATAAGATTCGACCTGACCGAACTTACAGTCATATATACTTGTTTAAGTATGTCTTAAAAATTTTATGAACTAAACGTGAGTATAAAGTCCAATGACCGTATACATAAGTTCAATATGAACTAAAACAAATGAAAATTTTCGTACGATTCCCAAAAATAGAAAAAATGAACTACTGTATGGTTAAAATGGTCATGATTTGGTGCCAATGATTTTCTTCTTAACTTTTCTTCTATGAGATGATGTAATTTTGTGAACTGCAGTTAAAAAGTACAACAGGGCATTAAAATTTCCTGGTTTTAACAACGCTTAGTGGAAGTCTAAAATGTGGAATAAAATTTAGTTCAATTTTCGTGGGTGATAGTTCATTCTTCCTATAAAAGAGTTCACTTTTTTTTCAGTGCATCACTAAATTTCTAAATACTCCCATTTTCATTTTTCGACCATTTGAAAGACAATCATTGGTCCCCTGGCGTTGTGTTTCGAAATCTGGATCTTATTGGAGCTCGCATGCTGGTATGACAATAAATTTTATATTTTTAAAATTTTTAAATTACTACCGATATTTGACCGCAGAGCCTATTTTTTTAAATTTTTTTTGTTTTTATAAAAACTTTTCAAAAATTTAATGGGAATTTGTATGAGAAATTTTGATTTAAATAGGGAATTTTTAGGGACGAAAGAGTCTTAATTTGGGGAGAAGAGTCAAAAAAATACTAGCAACACTGACCAGAATCCAGCGAACAAGGAATACATGGACGGACACAAAATGCTAGTTCGAATCAGGAGGTGAATCTGGGTCAATCGGCCAAATAAATACTAGCAACATTGATCGGAATCTTGCGAACAACGAAAGTTGGACGGGCGGACGGGCGGACACCAAAGGTTAGATCGACTTAGGAGGTGAATCTGAGTCGATCGGTATATATTTTGTAAAGTCTAAAATCAATATTTGTGGTAGTCATTTTTTTTGCAGATCAAGGTCTGCATTCTATTGTTTAGGTTATAAAATGTACTATAAAGGCAAAGGGATATTGTTTCTAAAAAATTACTTTCACAAAAATTAATCTTTTCTTATTCCATCATACCTATAAACGTATAAGGCATAATTAATTCAAAATCTCGGATAACTATTTTTGTAATGTGTTACAAACAAAATGACCTTGTTAATATACCTACATTCTCTAGTATATGGTATGAGGACAATATGGATAATCGCCAATAATACAATATAAAAGTCAGCAATTAAGTTTATTTACAACAATTAATTGGCTTAATTAACTTCTCTGGTTTCAAGCGGCCTGGCTATAGGCCTTATAATCTCCAAAGATTAAAAATCAATTAAAATTGGCATCTTTTTCATGGACAAGCACATGCTTTGAAAAGAGAGGGGGGTTGGATACTGATCATAAACCCCTACTTTTGTGGTAAAACATCTCCTCACATTCAATTGCTATGATCGGCTAAAATAACAGTCTTAAATCCAATGATATTTAATAACATAACAACCTATGGCATCACAAATCGTAAAATACTCTTCGCTACTTTGTTTTTTAGATAAATGAACAGAAAATCAAAAGAAGAAAAAAAAAAACAGCAACGTAACCAAGTCAATTTCCAGTTTTTTTTTCATTTTTCAAACATCTGCCGCATAATCTGAAGAAGGAGTTCTTCTTTAAGTATGGCTCTTGTCGCATGCTGTCATTTGTTTGTTTTAAGCCAATAATTTTCTTTAAATATCCTATAGCTGGTGGAGGAGAGTCTACAACAATTAAGAGTAATTTTATTGAAAATTAGATAATATGTCCCCCTTTGAGGAGTAGCAAGTCCCATTAAAGCTCCAGCTAGAACAAGAGCATGCAGCAACAGCAACCACTATCACTGAAAGCACAATGAAAAAAGAAAAAGTAGGAAGCAATTCTCGAATCGAAGAAAATGAAAAGTTTCATCTCAAACTAGTTGCTAACATGTCATAAGAAGCATTACACATGTAATTATATACCTAAAGATGGTAAGGCGTCCAGGCAGCACAGTGGGCGGATTTTCACTAAGCCATGTAAGCCCTCATGTAATTATATATACAATTATGTTATATGCAAGCATAATATTTGGTATTCGGGGGGATTTTAATACTCATTCCTATATTAAATCAAGTGAGTAAAGTCGGGAAGGGTCCACTATATTATGCCCTAAACCACTCCTGCTGAATTAGTAAACCTAAGTATTTAGGTTTTTTTTTTGTAAGTTTGGGAGATAAACCTAAATCTCATTGATGTGGCAGATGTTTCACACTTCTATTTTATGTTCGTATTTAACAAAATTAACAAATTTTCTCAGTGTATCAATTTTTCTGCTCCCTATGTAGAATATACTCAAAATATATTTGCAAAACTTCTACTGTGCATCTTGATATCAAACTTTAGCTGATGTACATTGACTCAGGTCATGTCTGTGCAATTTGTGGTATTGGCGCATGCGCTCTAGCGATCCATAAACAGTAAATATATGAGATGCCATGTGACTTGCGTTTTCCTTTTCTATTTTTTTTTTGCATCCTCCTCTTTACCAGTTTTCATCTTCGCCTGATGCCATAGTAAAATTTCCCGTTCTGTTTAGAGTTCTGCGGTTGATTTATTTTTAAAACTCGTCACTTCCATGTTTGATTTTTTTTTTCAAAGCGCTTGAAAATACAAACAGCAACAATAATAAAACGCACCAATATGGTAAAGCAAAAAAAACCGGGTACAGTTTTCCCGCGCAAAATTCTATGCTGACATTTGGATGGGTGGCTTGCTGCTATTCTTGTTTACTTGCACTTGCTTCGATGGTAAAACTTGTTTTGTTGCAATGGAAACCCAAAGGAATAGCGATACAAAGAGCATGAAGGAAGGGATTGTCAGGAAAATCCTGAAAAACGTTGCATTTCCCCCTTTTCTTTCCTGTGGTGCAATGGCAATGTGTTTTCTAGCTTTATCTCATGTCTTTTATATTGGAGGAGTTATTACACCACTAACACCCCACCAAACTTGCCCTATTCCAAGTTGCATCATTTTTAGGCCAGCCGAAGTTGATTTTCTAGGCCGAATATTACTCAGAGTGTGGAGATATTTAAACATAAGATCCCAGGCCGAAAGGAATTATCAAAATTTAACTTATATAGATATTTTTGTCAAAAAATTTCTTCTATAGAAAAATTTGCCATTATTTGAATTCTAAAGAAAATATTCTCACAATTTTAATTTTATGGAAAATTTTTTTCAAAATTTTATTTTGTGGATTTTGTCACAATTTTATTTCTATAGAAAATTTTCTCAAAATTTTATTTTTATAGAAAATTTTGTCACAATTTTATTTTTATAGAAAATTTTGTAAAAAAAAAACAATTTTTTAATAAATTTAGTCAAAATTTTATTTCCGTAGAAAATTTTGTTAAAATGTTATTTCTATAGAAAATTTTCTAAAAATTGTATTTCTATAGTAGTTTTTTCTACAAAATTTTATTTCTATATCAATTTTTCTTCGAAATTTTATTTTTATAGAAAAATTTGTCAACATTTTATTTCTATAGAAAATTTTGTCAAAATTTTATTTTTATAGAAAATTTTCTCAAAATTTTATTTCCATAGAAAATTTTGTCAAAATTTTACTTATATATAAAATTTTCTCAAAATTTTATTTCTATAGAAAATATTGTCGAAATTTTATTTCTATAGAAAATGTTGTCAACATTGTATTTCTATAGAAAATTTTTTCAAAATTTTATTCCTATAGAAAATGTTCTCAAAATTTTATTTCTATAGAAAATTTTGTCAAAATTTTACTTATGTACAAAATTTTCTAAAAATTTTATTTCTATAGAAAATTTTGTAAAAATTTATTTCAATAGAAAATTTTAGAAAAATTTATTTCAATACAAAATTTTGTCAAAATTGTATTTCTTTAGAAAATTTTGACAAAATTGTATTTCTGTAGAAAATTTTCTCAAAAATTTATTTCAATAGAAAATTTTGTCGAAATTGTATTTCTTTAGAAAATATTGTCAACATTGCATTTCTATAGAAAATTTTGTCAAAATGTTATTCCTATAGAAAATGTTTTCAAAATTTTATTTCTATAGAAAATTTTGTCAAAATTTTATTTCTGTAGAAAATTTTATTTCTTTGGAAAATTTTGTCAAAATTGTATTTCTATAGCAAATTTTCTCAAAAATTTATGTCAATAGAAAATTTTGTCAAAATTATATTTCTAAAGAAAATGTTGTCAAAATTTAATTTCCATAGAAAATTTTGTCAAAATTTTACTTATGTACAAAATTTTCTAAAAAAATGTTTCAATAGAAAATTTTGTCAAAATTATATTTCTAAAGAAAATTTTGTCAAAATTTTATTTCTGTAGAAAGTTTTGTCAAAATTTTATTTCTATAGAAAATTTTCTCAAAATTTAATTTCCATAGAAAATTTTGTCAAAATTTTACTTATGTACAAAATTTTGTAAAAATTTTATTTCTATAGAAAATTTTGTCAAAATTGTATTTCTTTAGAAAATTTTCTCAATAATTTATTTCAATAGAAAATTTTGTCAAAATTGTATTTCTTTAGAAAATTTTGTCAAAATTTTATTTCTATAGAAAATTTTCTCAAAAATTTATTTCAATAGAAAATTTTTTCAAAATTTAATTTCCATCGAAAATTTTCTCAAAATTGTATTTCTGTAGAAAATTTTCTCAAAAATTTATTTCAATAGAAAATTTTGTCAAAATTGTATTTCTAAAGAAAATTTTGTCAAAATTGTATATCGTTAGAAAATTTTGTTAAAATTCTATTTCTTTAGAAAATATTGTCAAAATTTTATTTCTATAGGAAAATTTGTCAAAGTTTTATTTCTTTAGAAAATTTTCTCAATAATTTATTTCAATAGAAAATTTTGTCAAAATTGTATTTCTTTAGAAAATGTTGTCAAAATTTTATTTCTATAGAAAATTTTCTCAAAATTGAATTTCCATAGCAAATTTTGTCAAAATTTTATTTCTATAGAATATTTTGTCAAAATTTTATTTCTATAGAAAATTTTGTCAAAATTTTATTTCTATAGAAAATTTTCTCAAAAATTTATTTCAATAGAAAATTTTGTTAAAATTGTATTTATTTAGAAAAATTTCGCAAAAATTTATTTCAATAGAAAATTTTGTCAAAATTGTATTTCTAAAGAAAATTTTGTCAAAATTGTATTTCTTTAGAAAATTTTGTCAAAATTGTGTTTCTTAAGAAAATATTGTCAAAATTGTATTTCTATAGAAAAATGTTTGTCAAAATTTTCTCTTGAACAGCAAAATGTGACTCCATTTGTCAAAGGCCAATTTGTGCAGTTAAGATGGAGTAGAGTATCAAATAGTCGGCTATATAGGATTTTAATTTTGCTCTTTTGTCTATCATATACCAATGCCTCGCAACAAATTCTAGTACCTGCATAGACCTGTTGTCTGTAGATTTTTAAAATTATTATAACTTTTTTTTTTTGGTTGAGTACATGCAATTCTTTACAATAAAAGATAGCCATGGTTAAAATTTATTACGTAAATTTTATTAAACAAGTGATTGCTATGGAGACGCTATTGAAGTTTCTTATAAGACACCATTATCACTACACCACATGGATACCACCTACATCACGTTTAAAGTAGCATAAATACGTTTTGTTTCTTAGTTTTTTTTTATGGAAAAGATTTGCAAATTGCGATAAAACTGCAAGCCTAAGCACACTACTAGCACAGAAAAGCCTTCAGAGCTCATATAAAACGAATCGAAACAGAGAACAGTGAAAAATCCCCAAAGAGAAATGTAGTGAACCAGCTATTTCAGCACTACCACCTCCGGCATTTATCCGCATCAAAACGCTGTGGCTTTATACAATCAGGTTATGTTGCCTTTATGATATTGGCCACTGCAATGCGAAGGTGGTGGCGTAGCAGTTTTGTTAACGACGCACGTAAATCAGGTATAATTCAACTTTACAGATACAAGATTTGTGAAATAGATAAGGTGGCCATTAGACTACTTGTTGTCAAAACCCCCTAAAAAATTCGACAACAAAGAAATCCATATAATTTTGTCTTAAGAAAATTGTGTAAAATATTATATATGGGATTTTCTTGGCAAGGCCTGAGGTCTTGCTGAAGTAAAGCCACTTCTTCGAGAGTTATTCAATTGAAAATCACAAAGTTATGAGCGTTTTAGTAAAATTAGTTTTTAATTAATAACACTTATACGCCACCTGGTCTTAAAATTATGTTTGTTTGATTTGGACAGTGCAACGCCTAAACATTTACAACAATTATCCTAACATTTGTGTTAATAATGACTTTTTGTGTTATCCATGTAGCAATGACTGACCAGCAAATAGTCAGCCCACAAAAATCAATTGAGTGGGTAGGAGATTTATAGCCACCAGAAGTTTGTTAATAATTCAAGCAAACAACTCATTAAATTTTAATTAAATACATTATTTATCCGTAAAGCAAAGCAAACAAAAAAAACATCTAAAACTTCAAACACTTGTCCTGGCAATGCAACATAGTTTTAATGGAACATCTCAAGTAATTTTCCCTCCCCAAGGCAATCATTAATTTTTAATTAAAATTTCATGTAGCCGGCAAATATGTAAGCACTTAATATTTTTTTCAATACCGATTTTAAATTCCATGGAATAATTATCCATAAAATCTTCCCCACATTGTCTATTTGCTTGGAATGTTTTATGATCTTATTTGTTTGTTGGTATTTTGTTTTTTTTTCTGCTTTTTGTAGAATACAAATTTTCGATTTGTATCGAACTACCAAATGCGATCAAATACATTTTGGTGACCCAAAAACATGAAGAATTTTATGATCTTTTATTCTTTGGACGTCCATAAAAGTGTCATGATTTTAATGTTCAATAGGCTATACATTGGATTTATTCTAATGGCAAAAGTGTTAAGCAATCCACCATTTATTTGATATTTTATGACAAAGTTTTCGATATTTATTCGGGTGATTTTGAAATTTGAAGTAATTATTGTTTTCTTAATTACTTGCCGAAGCAATAATGGGATATAAGCTGCAAATTAATTCTGAGCAAAGACCATAATTTAGTTTTGAACAAAAAACTATGTCTAAACCAGAAGCAGACCAAAATATTGCAAATGATTGATCGAGAGAAATGAATTTCAATGTGATCCCTTTTACTATTTAGGATAATAGAGGGCTTAGCTATGTTTCGAATATTGAAAAAATACCACCAAGAGACACAATGTAGTCCTTATTTTGAGTAATGTTGCTAAACTGTTTACTGAGGATTTGTACCTTGAAGGATGTGATCAAAAGATAGAGATATGGAAATTAAATCCATTGGTCTAAAAACCCCGAAAAGGCAGATATTTTTATTTTATTTATTTATTTATATATTTACAATCATAATAAATTATGAAAATAAACAGGAAATATAGGCGCTAAAAACATAGGTTTTCGACCTCAGATATTTTTATTGACAAGAAAGACGAAGATTGTCCAAAGTGCAAGGCAACGATTGGGTAAAACTTCATGCATGATCGCTACAGTACTAGTGCCTAGTGTGAACGTAGTATTAAATTATGACCGCTATGCTCTTACATCAAGTGGTGAGGTTAAGCAGTTGTCAGACCACCCTAGCACCATTGTTGTAAGATTAGGGGATTTTCGCCCAAACTGAGGATTTTTTCTCGTGGTTGGGGATATTTTGTTCACTTTGGGGATTTGTCTGGGGATAACGTCGTGATTTGGGGATTTTTCTGGGGATATTTCCACTTTCAATCAGAGTATTAAATTTGTTATAGAAAGTGTAAAACCGAAGTACAATAACGTTAATGGCTTTGGCAGATTTTGTGAAATATTCCTCTCCAATTAAATTTTTATAGCTACAAAATTTTAACAACATTTGCTATAAAAAATAAATTTTTTAAAAATTTTCGATAGAAGTAAAATTTTGGCAATATTTGCTATAGAAATAAAATTTTGACACAATTTCTATAGAAGTAAAATTTTGACAAAATTCTTTGTAGAAATAAAATGTTGGCAGAATTTTTTAAACGAATAAAATTTTTAGAAAATTTTGTATAGAAATTGAATTTTGACAATATTTGCTGCTATAGAAATAAAATGTTGAAAACATTTTCTATAAAAGTAAAATTTAGACAAAATTTTCTATAGAAATACAATTTTGACAAAATTTTCTATAGAAATAAAATTTTGAGAAAATTTGCTCAATTTCTATTGCAAAGCACACATCGATTGCAACAATTGACCATCTAACAGACTTGCAGAAGTCCTCACCTATTATAGAATTCGGTATTGTAAGATTGTTTTTATTTTTCATAGAATAAAATTTACAGACATACAATAATTATATGGAATTTCCTTTGGGCATTTTTCATGGGGAAAAATATTTAAGTTGGGGATTTTTTGGGGATTTAATTTCGAAATTTTGGGGATCTCTCTCAAAAAAATATGGCAAGCGTGCCTAGCACACTTAATACCTGCTGATAAACACCTCCTGGTCCGTCCATCCGTCGGAAAGAACCATGTAGTTCCCATGGCAGCCACCGTGGTGTAATGGTTAGCATGCTCTCCATGCATACAAAAGGTCATGAGCTCAATCCCAGCTTCGACCAAACACCAAAAAATGTTCAGCTTTGGATTATAGCCTCTCAGCAATGCAGGTGATATTTCTGAGTGCTGCCATAAGAATGGAACCCCGTTCGAACTCGACCATAAAAAAGGGGTCCCTTGTCATTGAGCTAAATATAGAATAGGGTAGCACTCCAAGCGAGCCTGACATAACGGGCTCATGGTTGCCACAGTTGGTACAATTCTACCAAAGATGGTAGATTTTTTACAGTTTAGTAGATTGATAGAATTCTTGATGTTTTGGTAGATTTTACAAAATTAAGGGGTATTACATTTTTCTATAGAAATAAAATTTTGACAAAAATTTCTCTGGGAATAAAAAGTTGAAAAACTCTGCTCTAGGAATAAAATGTTTGACGAAATTTTCTCTAGGACTACAATTTTGATAAAATATTCTCGGGGAATAAAATGTTGACAACATTTTCTCTAAGAATAAAATTTTGACAAAATTTCCCCAGAAATAAAATTTTGACAAAATTTCGCCAGAAATAAAATTTGACAACATTTTCAAAGAATAAAATTTTGTAAAAAATATTCTCTAGGAATATTCTTATAAAAATGTAAAAAACAATTTTCCCTAGGAATAAAAATTTTACAAAAATTTCCCTGGGAATAAAACATTAACAACATTTTCTCTAGAAATAAAATATTCTATAGGAATGACATTTTAACAATATTTTCGCTGCGAATAAAATGCTGAAAAAATTCTCTCTAGGAATAAAATGCTGACAAAATTTGCTCTAAGAATAAAATTTTGAAAAAATATTATCTAGGAATTTTCCTATAAAAATTTGACAAAATTTTCTCTAAGAATAAAATTTTGACAAAATTTTTCTTAGGAATAAAAATTTAACTTAATTTTCTCTGGGAATAATAAAATGTTGACAACATTTTTTCTAGGAATAAAATTCTTACAAAATTTTTTATAGAAAAAAAAATTTTCTATAGAAGAAATTTTGACAAATTTTTCTATAAAATAAAATTTGGACAACATTTTCTATAGAAAAGGAAACTTCCTATAGAAATTACATTTTGACAAATTTTTCTATAAAAATAAAATTTCGACTAAATTTTCAACTGGCTGTACACAGCTGTAATAAAGCCAGTAGCTGTGTATGGATGTCATGTCTGATGGCCCATCACTAACCACCACAATCATATACTGAGATTGGTCAGGATAAATAGAACGGCCCTTATCTACATGACCGGGGCGATGAGAACAACGGCCACCGCCGCACTGGAGGTATTGATGGGGATATGTCCACTGGACCTGCATATTAGGAGGACCGCGAAGGTCATACTGATCAGACTGAAGAGCCTGGACTCTTTGGAGAGCACGGGCTGCAGACACACTGAACTGATAGTGTATGCCGGACGACATATGAGAACGGACTATATGGCGTCACGGCATATGTTTGAGAGCGACCTGGAATCAATTATAGCGAGCGTAGAGGACTGGGATGAAAATAGGATACACTTTGAGAATCTCAACATCTACACTGACGGCTCAAAAATGGCCGAGGGGGTAGGCAGCGGAATATACTGCAAGGAGTTGGAACTTAAGGAGTCCTTTAAGTTGGACGAGCAATGCAGCATCTTTCAGGCCGAAATATTTGCTATTGCAAAAGCTGCAGAATTTCTATCGATAAGGCCGTTATTTAAATGCGATATCAGCATTTTCATCGATAGTCAGGCAGCTATAAAGGCCCTGAGCAATACGAACATAAGGTCTAAGGTGGTCAGCCGCTGTCGTAGAGAGCTTACGGTTCTCACTGAACAGCATAATTTAACTCTGTGCTGGGTACCTGGACATTATGGCATAGCTGGGAATGAAGAGACAGATATACTGGCTAAGGAAGGCGCAGGTGGTACGGTAAACGTAATTTCGGACGTTTTTCCTCCGCTCTCCTTGTTTATTTACAGGATCAATAGCAAATATGAAGACTTATGGAAGAGACGATGGGCTTCTTCTATTGGCTGTGAACAAACCAAACTGATATGGGACGACAATAATATTAGTCTTGATGTCATTGCAGAGAGAGGATGTGAGGTCTATGATAGGCATCATAACGGGACACAACACCTTGGGAAAACACATGGTAAGGATAGGCCTAGCGAATGATGATATTTGTAGGTGGTGTCTGGATCCCGAGGCTATGGAAGATTCTTTTCACTTCCTGTGCCAGTGTCCAGCACTATCTTTCAGAAGAAATAAGATACTGGGCTCTTATTTCTTTCAGACTATGACCGACTTGCGAGAAGGCAGCCTGAGGAACATTCTCGTCTTCATCAAGGCTTCGGTGTGGAGGAACTAGGAGCGTCCGAAGGATACATTATCATACAATGGACTCATTCCGGCCGGAAGTAGACGGACACGAAGAGGAAGATGGAAAGAAGTTTGAGGAATCGCAATGGATCAACTATGGTCTACGTGGACACAAATCCGCTAGTTCGGATTCGTGTCATCCTCCATAACCTAACCTAACCTAACCTAATTTTCTACAGTCAATATTAAGTCAACATCTTTAAAAATTTGAATTCCCGTTGTAGGTCATATCATCTATCAAAGTCCACTGCGAGCAAGTTCACCAGTTTTGTAGAAGTAGCAATTTTCCCTTGTTGGTGGAAGCTAAAACTATTTAAAATTTGCACACATTTATAATTGAAGGGATATGTATACTCCCAAATAAATTGTCGCTATTAGGAGTGATCATAAAATAATAAATAAACTTCTAAAATAAAAAAAGATTTTTTTTTTTGATGGGAAAATTTTATCAAAAGCTGCAAAATAAGATTTTTTTATTTGGTCGATTTTTGGTAAAAGTTTCTTCAAATTTTTGTAGATTATTTTTGGTTCGAGTGGCAACCGTGATGGGGCTACCACTATACCTAACTTAACTTAACCATGGAGTCCCTTCACATGCACGAAAGTCATCAGTTAACGAATTTTGTCTTCTACGCTGAGAAGCCATGTCATGTGGAGCTGTTTGTGAAATAGGTCAGCTGAAAATTTACACTTTTACAAAAGCCAATTCGTGCTAATATAAACTGATTCTAAAATGTGATGTTATTTCCTACATTACATATCAGCCACCCTATATAAGGTCTGGCTGTTGCATACGGAGAAGATTTTTTTAAGCAAGGACAAGGATACTACTGAATTTGAAAATAATGGGGTCGAGATTATTTTATCTCTATATATATGTGCATAATCAGATGATATTTTGTCTAAATAATATCTTGCACCTGAGAATGTATATAGACTTTTTTTGTTAAAAACGATTCCTTCAGTTCTTCGGTAATTTTTCTGAGATCAAGGCCTCTAATTAGAATGGCTAATAATTCAAAGTGATGTATTACACTGTCGCTTACATGATTTTCCAGGTGGCCTCTTAGAATATCCTTTAAGGTCTGTAGGAATCTATCAAAAGAAATTGCCTTTAGAAAATTAGTTCATAGAAAATTTTCCCATTCTTTAGTCTTAATAATAAATGTTCCTCCTTCATCTTAATTAACATGCAGGCGGTTTTTATTTCAATTTCCCACTGAAACTTTTTTCGGCCTTGGTTAATTAACTCGTTAAAAATCATAAAAACACAACAAAAACATCAAGGCAATACTTTATATTAAATATTTTGCAAAACAATCCTTTGATGCTCTTTTTTACTTTGCTAACAATGCGTAAAGTTTTCACACTTACCAAGTCCTTTTCGACTAAGCGACAAACCATAGAAATTAAACAAAAGCATAAGCGAGAGCACTCATTTAAGGTGCTACCACAATCGAAAAACGAGCAAAGGCCATTAAAGAAATTAATTACAAAAAATTAACCACCAAATCCATACATACTCAAGAGCTAGTATGACTGAAGGATAACAAGTGCAGTGACTATGGAAAACCTTTCCCAAAAGCCATTACTGAGGGTAGACATCCTCTAAATCACTTAATTTAATTCTATTTTCTGCTTATATACAAGAGATTATATCGCTTTAAGCAAACTCATTCCATATATAAACAGGCAACGAGATGGACAAGTGGTCATAGGAAAAAGTCATGGTCTCTTAAAGACAATGGTAGGAGGGATAAATATCATCATCGATTCATGAATTATTCCACCCAAATGGTTTAATAATGAGACAACACCATAGTTGGCCAGTATAGGTTAGTCTCAGTCTCAGTGAAAATGCTTATGAATAATGCATGAAAGGACCTTAAATATTCCGAAACATTTATAGCTGACTGAGCTATCCATAGAGTTTTTCACCATTTAATTGTCTTCATAGCCATAACTATCCCCCCAGGACTAAATGAACTGTCAATCCATATGTCCACTCTATGTGTGATATGATAAAGATAGCCAGGAAACCAAATTACCGGAAATGCATTTTCATCTTCACTCAAACAGCCAATCATCCGGGCAATCCATCATCACCCATATGTCCACCAAGTCAACTAGGGAAAAAATGGGCAAATTTATTTTTATATATTCGACAAAAATTATTCTTTACTTATTTCAAATGATTTGGCAGAAATCAAATGGAACGAAATGAAATGCAAAAGGGCAAGTGTTCGTTGTTTCATTTCAAAAAAAGATTTTAATTAATTAACAGATAATGCCATTAGCCACCGTAGGATAATACTACTACCATACACACACACACGCATACATTACAAGCGGTGAAGTGTGGTGCGAGTGAGAGAGGCTAAACGCAAGCCATGTCATGATGTGTTGGCTAGCTAAGAAAATAGTGGGCGCCTAAAACTAGGCAATGACTATTATCGAAATAAAAACTCATTGCTTGTCTATTGCTTATGAAATAGGGATTGTGGTATACACACATAGAAATAAAATTTAACAAGTATATACGGCCGTGAGTTCGGCCAGACCGAATCTTTTGTACCCTCCACCATGGATTGCGTAGAAACTTCTACGAAAGACTGTCATCCACAATCGAATTACTTGGGTTGTGGTATCTTAAATCGTTTTCTAAATTGTGAGTTAGTCCATACGTGGTATATATTAGACAAAACGGTATGTATAGTTAAGTCTACAAATAATTACGAATCGATATGGACTTTTGCACGGTACGTAGAGAGCCATAATTGAAATATGGGGGTCGCTTATATGGGGGCTATATATAATTATGAACTTGATATGGACCAATTTTCGTATGATTGGGGATCGATTTATCTGAGGGCTATATCTAACTATAGACCGATATGGACCTAGTTGGGCATGGTTGTTAACGGCCATATACTAGCACAATGTTCCAAATTTCAACCAGATCGGATGAATTTTGCTTTTCCAAGGGGCTTCGGAGCTCAAATCTGGGGATCGGTTTATATGGGGGCTATATATAATTATGGACCGATGTGGACCAATTTTTGCATGGTCATTAAATACCATATACTAACATCACGTACCAAATTTCAACCGAATCGGATGAATTTTGCTGTTCCAAGGGGCTCCGGAGGTCAAATCTGGGGATCGGTTTATATGGGGGCTATATATAATTATGGACCGATGTGGACCAATTTTTGCATGGTCATTAAATACCATATACTAACATCACGTACCAAATTTCAACCGAATCGGATGAATTTTGCTGTTCCAAGGGGCTCCGGAGGTCAAATCTGGGGATCGGTTTATATGGGGTCTATATATAATTATGTACCGATGTGGACCAATTTTTGCATGGTCATTAAAGACCATATTCTAACACCATGTACCAAATTTCAGCCGGATCGGATGAATTTTGCTCTTCCAAGGGGCGCCGGAGGTCAAATCTGGTGATCGGTTTATATATATATAATTATAATTATATATATATAATTATGGACCGATGTGGACCAATTTTAGCAAGGTCATTAAAGACCATATTCTAACACCATGTACCAAATTTCAGCCGGATCGGATGAAATTTGCTTCTCTTAGAGGCTCCGCAAGCCAAATCGGGGGATCGGTTTATATGGGGGCTATATATAATTATGGACTCATATGAACCAATTCCTACATGGTTGTTGGATACCATATACTAACATCACGTACCAAATTTCAACCGAATCGGATGAATTTTGCTGTTCCAAGGGGTTCCGGAGGTCAAATCTGGGGATCGGTTTATATGGGGGCTATATATAATTATGGACCGATGTGGACCAATTTTTGCATTAAATACCATATACTAACATCACGTACCAAATTTCAACCGAATCGGATGAATTTTGCTCTTCCAAGGGGCTCCGGAGGTCAAATCTGGTGATCGGTTTATATGGGGTCTATATATAATTATGGACCGATGTGGACCAATTTTGTATGGTCATTAAAGACCATTTTCTAACACCATGTACCAAATTTCAGCCGGATCGGATGAAATTTGCTTCTCTTAGAGGCTCCGCAAGCCAAATCGGGGGATCGGTTTATATGGGGGCTAAATATAATTATGAACCGATGTGGGCCAATTTTTGCATAGTTGTTAGAGATCACATGCTGACATCATGTACCAAATTTCAGCCGGATCGGATGAAATTTGCTTTTCTTAGAGGCTCCTCAAGCCAAATTTTGGGGTCCGTTTATATGGGGGCTATACGTAAAAGTGGACCGATATGGCCCATTTGCAATACCATCCGATCTACATCAATAACAACTACTTGTGGCAAATTTCAGAATTTCACCACGACCCAGAATATATATACTTTATGGGATCTTAGAGCAATATTTCGATGTGTTACAAACGGAATGACAAAGTTAATATACCCCCATCCTATGGTGGAGGGTATAAAAAATTGACAAAATTTTCTATAGAAATAAAATGTTTGAAAAATTTTTTATAGAAAAAATTTTGATAACATTTTCTGTAGAAATAAAATTTTGAAAAAAAATCTGCAGAAATAAAATTTTGATAAAATTGTCTACAAAATGTTCTATAGCAATAAAATTTGACAAAATTTTCTTTAGAAAAAAATATTTGAAAAAATTTTCTCTAGATATAAAGTTTTGACAAAATTTTTTATAGAAATAAAATTTTGACAACATTTTCTATAGAAATAAAATATTGAAAAAATGTTCTATAGAAATAAAATATTGACAAAATTTTCTAAAGAAATAAAATTTGGATAAAGGTTAGGTTAGGTTAGGTGGCAGTCCGATGTATCAGGTTCACTTAGACTATTCAGTCCATTGTGATACCACATGGTGAACTTCTCTCTTATCACTGAGTGCTGCCCGATTCCATGTTAAGCTCAATGACAAGGGACCTCCTTTTTATAGCCGAGACCGAACGGCGTTCCACATTGCAGTGAAATCACTTAGAGAAGTTTTGAGACCCTCAGAAATGTCACCAGCATTATTGAGGTGGGATAATCCACCGCCGAAAAACTTTTTGGTGTTCGGTCGAAGCAGGAATCGAACCCACGACCTTGTGTACGCAAGGCGGGCATGCTAACCATTGCACCACGATGGTTCCCAAATTTTGACAAAAGTTGCTATAAAATAAAATGTTGATAAACATTTTTATAGAAATAAAATATTGACAAATTTTTCTATAGAAATAAAATTTTGACAAAATTTTCTATAGAAATAAAATTTTGACAAAAAATTTTCTATAGAAATAAAATTTTTACAAAATGTTCTATAGAAATAAAATTTTGACAAAAGTTGCTATAAAATAAAATGTTGATAAATATTTTTATAGAAATAAAATATTGACAAATTTTTATATAAAAAAAATTTTGATAAAATTTTCTATAGAAATAAAATTTTGACAAAATTTTCTATAGAAATAAAATTTTGACAAAATTTTCTATAGAAATAAAATTTTGACAACATTTTTATAGAAATAAAATTTTGGAAAAATTTTCTATAAATAGTAGACAATGTTTGCTATTTCAGCAAACGGTGATTGTTTTCCCTTTATATGCAGACTTGTTTTAGTAGTTTTTTTCTGCTGTGTTTACTAATAAATTTCTTCGCGTATAGCATCATTTACTTTGGAGGGATTTAATGATGATTCTGTTAAAGGTGGACGTATAACCAATTCATGATCCTAAATTAAATTTCTATTAACCCAATTAATCATAAAACTAACCTGACCTATCATGGACACTGGTTTTCAAATCTAATTATTCATCACGTACGCATGCATTCAACATAAATACCGCTATTTCTCATTGAATATTTCACACTTAAGGGTCATCATCTATTAGTCATCATTAATTGGTAATTGTTATATACGAATAATGGTTCAGGGAGTAACCTAATTTTCCATACATCAAAAAAAAAAAAAACAGAATAAACTTTTAGACAATTCATCTGAATGTCTTCAGGCAAACAAAATCTATGGAAATCTAAGAAAATTTTTGACAATAGAATAATGGGATCCAACGAAATGTGTGCAGTGTCATAGAAACAAATGAGGGGGGGAACACCTCCAATGGTTTATTTGTCCACAATCAATAATTTTTTTAGAATTGTTTACCCAGACATTGAAATTATCGAGCAGAAGGGCTGATAACAGCCACACATGCGCCCCAACCAACATTAAATGCATATGACTCACAGGCGTGTGAAATTTATTACACACTCTTATGACCGGCCAAACGTGGCGGAGAGGCTCTCTAGCTTTTCCAAATGCTATACACTTCAGTGACTTTGATGATCTTGTCATGATCTTTTTGGTGATCTAAACAAATTACTTTTTATGAAATTTCTAACTGGCATTGTTTGCTATCATCGTCATTTTCATCTTTGACAAAGAATCTCCATCAGTATGTGGAAATCATTATTACTTCGTCATACCTGAATTGCATTTTAAATGAGAGTTACGACTAATGACACACCACACCACAGACCCATGACATGGAGATCAAAGAAAACCTATGGTATGATAAGATTATGACCATTGGATCTCAGTTTTATGACTCACACAAACACATCTTTGAAACAATTAAATTAATTACCTTAATTTTTCTCATTGGTATGACTCGTTAGATTCACCAGCCACTGGAGATGTTTTCCTAAGAAATTGGAAGCTTCACAAGAATTCACTTTAAATGTGGAGTTTAATATAATTTTTTATGGATATTTCTAAGACCTGATGAAGTTCTCATAGGAAATATGAGGGGTGTTTCGTCTCCTAATGCAGCGCCATATGTGCTATTTGTAAAAAAAAAGTGTAAGGCCCTTTAACACCCATGTACTTTGAAAATTGTATTTGGTATCCTTATTATGTAATGAATTCACCTTTCCCAAAATGCTACTGTTTTCGTCATTCCATTTGGAAAATGTCATTTGCAAATTTCATATTTTTTTTTCTATATTTTGGGTACAAAGGACCACTTGGACCCGTTATGTGCTTGACAATGCTATTCTGGCTTTGTTGTTGGCAAAATTTACACTTCACCTCCCGTTTGAGCAGCAAAAGTTGATTAACCAAATGTTCAAACAGTGATGTGTGTAAGGCGAATTTTTAGATTTGATAACATTGTGGCTTAAAAGGGTTAAAACAAATATTAATTTCAAAAATTGTTCTATATAGAAAACTTTTCTTCTACAACATTTTCTATATGGAGAATTTTCCAATATTTTTTTATATAGTAAAACATATTTTCCACAATTTTTTCTATACAGAAAAACTTGTCCTCTAAAAATTTTTCTATAGAAAATCGTGTCCTTAAAAAAATCCTTGTCTTGCACAATTTTCTATATAGAACATTTTGTTCTCAACACTTTTTCCTATATAGAAAAACTTGTCTTCCACAATTGTTTCTATATAGAAAAACTTGACTTCCACAATTATTTCTATAGAAATTGTGGAATGCAGAATTTAAAAAAAAAAACTTGTCTCCCACAAATTTTTCTATAGAAATTGGGGAAGGTAGAATTTTAGAAAAACTTGTCTTCCACAAATTTTTCTATAGAAAGACGTGTACTCCACAATTTTTCTTTCGAGAAAACATTTTCTTTTAAAATTTTTTTGTCTTCCACTATTTTTTTTAGTTTGTCTTCCACAAATTTTTATCTATGTATAGAAAAATTTCTCAAAATTCTATTTCTATAGAAAATTTTGTCAACATTTTTTTTCTATATAAAATTTTGTCAAAATTTTATTTATATATAAAATTTTGTCAACATTTTTTTCTATAGAAAATTTGTCAAAATTTTATTTATATAGAAAATTTTGTCAAAATTGTATTTCTATAGAAAATTTTGTCAAAATTTTATTTATATAGAATATTTTGTCAAAATTTTATTTCTATAGAAAATTTTGTCAAAATTTCATTTTATAGAAAATCTTGTCGAAATGTTATTTCTATAGAAAATCTTGTCAACATTTTATTTCTATAGAAAATTTTGCCAAAATGTTATTTCTATAGAAATTTTTGTGAAAATTTTACTTCTACACAAAATTTTATCGAAGTGTTACTTCTATAGAAAATTTTGTCAAAATTTTATTTCTATAGAAATTGTGGAAGGCACAATTCCATAAAACCTTGTCTTCTACAAATTTTTCTCCATATAAAAACGTGCACTCCACAATTTTTCTTTTGAGAAAACCGTTTCCGTTAGAAATCTGGTCTTACACAAATTTTGCTATACATAGAAAATAGTCTTCCACACATTTTTCCTTAAAAAAAAATTTGTGTTCCACAAATTTTTCTATAGAAAAATTTGTCCTGCTTACATTTTCAATAAAGAAAAAATTTTCAAATTTTCCACAAATTTTTCTATATAGAAAACTTGTCTTCCACAAATGTTTCTTTAAAGAAAAACTAATTAATATTGAACTAGAGTATATTTTATAGAGAAACTTGTCTTCCACAAATGTTTCTATAGAAAAACTTGTCCAGCTTACATTTTTCAATATAGAAAACATTTTTAGAATTTTCCACAAATTTTTCTATATAGACAACTTGTCTTCCACAAATTTTTCTATAAAGAAAAGATAATTATGTTAATATTAAAATAGAACATATTTTATAAAATTTTGTTTTTTTATATTTAAATTTTGATCTACAGTCCCTGGGATCCCTGTGTTTTGTCAAAAGTCCCCTTAAGCATTCATATGCATGCATACTTCATAATATATTTGTTTAATTCAACGGAAATTAAAACGAAAATATAAAGAAAAAAATAATAATAAGCAAAGAGAAACAACCAATTTGCACATTGGCAAGAAATGGATGGGGAAAGTTGGTGGACAACAATGGAAATATAAAAACGTGACAAGGAAAAATCACAGACGTCAAAGTAATTGACCGCTGGGAAATGAACCCATAAAAATGCTGAAAAAAAAGAATAAGCAACAAAAAACAAAATAATTCCCACATACCCAGAGCTTTAACATTTAGGGATAATCAGTGTTTTCCTTATTAAAAATCATGTCCAAGGCAGCACCAAGTGAAAGAACACCAAGGATAACACACAATGCCTGGCGAAAAAAAAACACACACACATTGGGGTCTACAAACAGCAGGACGAAAAACACGCCAACTGACTAAATAGCTTAAAGGGCGGCAATTATAAGCGCTCTTTCATTTGTCAACGGGGGGAGTGGAGTGAAGGTCCGTAGAGGTGGTAAAATTCTTGATTTGCAAAAAAGTTAAGTACCTTAAATAGAAATGTTTGGTCAAAAAGGATGAGAAATAGGAAAAAAATCTGGTGAAGAATATTCAACTTTGATGAAATAGGAGTGCTAGTGAATAACTTTTTTGTTGAACTTCGTTTTTTCCTCCAGATGGAATTCACTTTAATCTTTTGTCCTCCATCAAAAAGGTGGAACAATACCTAGATTCTGTTTTGACATTTATTAACCATACCACGATTCGTGGACAACCGACAGATCTATCAAAACTCCATGGTATAAGAGAAAGTTTGGTGTCCTTCTATTTTTTTGTGCAATTTGGGGCCACCGGAAAGGGAGCTCATTATTTATATGGCGTGTAAAAATTCACGCCAGCAAAGACAAAAGACATCGAAAACTTTTTCCTTTTAATTTTGGTGATAGCTAGAAATTCCTGGTAATTTCGAATGAAAATAAAAATAAAAGCTGTAGTGAGAGAAGAGAAAACAAAAAATAAAAAACGCTAAAGACTCATTAATATTTTTATTATAAAGAGGAAATAAATGATTTTTGTTTTTTTTTTTTTGTTATTTTATTCGCTACATGTTTCATTTTCTCTGAACCGTAAGCATTTTAATGTTGATTAAAAATCATAAAACAAGGGAGACGAAAAGTGCAAAAATGTGGACATCTATGGAAGAGGGGGACAAAAGTTTAATAAAACGGGACTCGTTAAATTTTTAAACTATAAAGAGTAAGAACCAAAACTATTGAGCAAAAAAAAACTATTGAGCTATTACTTCTTAAGAACACCTAAGAATGCTTACACCATTTTGTATCCTATTTTCTTAGAATTTTGTCAAAACTTTTTTTATAGAAAACTTTGATGAAAATCTTCAGTAAACTAAATTTTTTATATGAAAACCTTAAATTGGCCATATCTCCTTAAATATGCGTTCTAGCGCCAAAAGGAGGTTAATTCATGACCACCCCCAAAAAATCAAAATTTTGATGAAAATCCTGAAAAAATTATAATTTTTTATATGAAAAATTTAAATTGGCCATATCTCCTTAAATATGCGTCCTAGAGCCAAAAGGAGGTTAATTCATGAACATCCCCAAAAAATCAAAATTTGTATGAAAATCTTCAGAAAACTAAATTTTTTATATAAAAAAACTTAAATTGGCCATATCTCCTAAAATATGCGTCCTAGAGCTAAAAGGAGGTGAATTCATGAACATCCCCAAAAAATCAAAATTTTTATGAAAATCTTCAGAAAACTAAATTTTTTATATAAAAAAACTTAAATTGACCATATCTCCTTAAATATGCGTCCTAGAGCCAAAAGGAGGTTAATTCATGACCACCCCCAAAAAATCAAAATTTTGATGAAAATCCTGAAAAAATTATAATTTTTATATGAAAAATTTAAATTGGCCATATCTCCTTAAATATGCGTCCTAGAGCCAAAAGGAGGTTAATTCATGAACATCCCCAAAAAATAAAAATTTTTATAAAAATCTTCAGAAAACTAAATTTTTTATATAAAAAAACGTAAATTGTCCATATCTCCTTAAATATGCGTCTTAGAGCCAAAAGGAGGTTAATTCATGACCACCCCCAAAAAATCAAAATTTTGATGAAAATCCTGAAAAAATTATAATTGAAAAATTTAAATTGGCCATATCTCCTTAAATATGCGTCTTAGAGCCAAAAGCAGGTTAATTCATGACCACCCCCAAAAAATCAAAATTTTGATTAAAATCCTCAAAAAATCAAACTTTTATATGAAAAACTTAAATTGGCCATATCTCCTTAAATATGGGTCTCCTTATATCTCCTTAAATATATCCTTAAATATGCGTCTATAGAAAATTCTATTGAAAATTTTGTCAAAATTTTATTTCTATAGAAAACTTTTGTTAAGATTTTATTTCTATAGGAAATTTTGTCAAAATTTTATTTCTGTGGAAAATTTTTTCAAAATTTTATTTCTAAGATAATTTTGTCAATATTTTATTTCTATAGAAAATTTTGTCAAAATTTTATTTCTGCGGAAAATTTTGTCAAAAAGATTTGCAGCCAAGATGCATACACGAACGTTTAGGATATTTTAGTCTTAGGGTTCTTTTTGCTCTGTCCCCTTACATTCCATATTGATAATGAGACTAATGTCTTGAGTCTCATATAGAGCTCTTCATAAAAAATACCATAATGGCAGTAATAGTAAATAACAACGTCTTTCGTTTTTAGCCCTCATAAAAAAATCTATGAAACTCAGAATTATAACGACGGCTGAAATAAAACAATCATAGAAGCTAATAAAAAATGTCTCTTACAGACAATTAATGTTAAACACATTCGAAATAAATGAATTTTGGGAAATGATGATGGTCTGTAGAATACCCAGTAGTATATGGACCATAAGTTAACAAATGTTGGATAATTATGTGAGGTTTTTGTTTTTATAAAAAAAAAAAATAAAATCATCAAATTCCTCATCGTTATCATTCAATTTTTATGAAGCCAAGCAAACTGTCTATCCAATAAAAGTACAACATTTTTCATTTTCTCCACTGCAATAGACCTTTCGATTCTCACATTAAGAGCTTACAAGAAATTCAACCAAACTATTTGGTTTTAATGAATTTTTAAAGAATTAAATGGAAAGAAAATTCATAAAAAAAATTCTCTTACCTTATGAGACCGTAAAACATTGGCTGCATCGCTGCACCACCTTCATGGAATTTTTTATAGTAATGTCAATGATGATATCTTCAACACTTGATCTACATTATGTGGATTGGAGCCCCCCTCAAAGTTTTTGTTATGAATGCTGCTGGTGTATGAGAGGTGTTCTATTCCATCCAATTTTCATCTTCGAGAAAAAATTTACTGTAAAAAAAAAACAAAAAATATTTATTAGCCTTTTTTTCTTTTTGGGATATGTAGAGAAAACTTTTCAAGAGATGACCATAAATTATTTTCTATAGAATTGTAAAAAAATTTCTTATCTTTTAATTGTGTAATTTTTCTTATTGTCGTCAATTAACAAACCAAAATATGCTGTACGTGTTGGCATTTTTCCATTTTGTAAATTAAAACGGACAGATTGAAAAAAAAACAACACCAACAAACAGAGATGTTTTATGGTCTAAAGAGTAATTTTGGTAAAGCTTTGCTTTATAGCTAGAGATGAGTGTGACAGAGAAAGATGAGTAAGTGAGTAAATGGAGATACGCTCACTAAATACAAATCACTCTCATGACACTGATAGTAGTGACCAAATAACTCTCATGAACTTGAGTGTGAAAGGCCAAATAAAAAATAATAAAAAATTTAATTTATTTTAATTAAATTGAATTAAATTTTAAATAATTACATAATGCCAGATGTGCCTAACGTAGTAGATTACACTCTGGCGAAACAACTTTTCGACAAAAAGTTTGAAACTCTAATTCCCAACAGTGAGGCGTGGTGTACTCAGAATCCGGGGAATAAAAGATATATAGTTTTCTACACTGATGGCTCCAAATTGGATGGACAAGTGGGTTTCGGGGTATATTCTAAAGATCTGGAACTTCGAATGGCGAAAAGATTACGTAATCACTGTAGGGGTTTTCAGGCTGAAATATTAGCAATAAGAGAGGTGGCGAAGTGGCTGAGAAGTATTGTTCCAAAAAATGTTGGCATTAATCCTCTGGACTCTGTGTTCCTTAACTCGAAAACGGCCATCGACTGCTGCAAATCTCTCAACGAGATGGCTGAGCATTACAATATTCACCTAATATGGGTGCCTGGCCATAGGAACATATCGGTGAACTGCGAAGCAGATGAGTTAGCAAGGCTACGAACTATCTTACATATTCCAGGGGAACTAGAATCTGTTGGTATGTCTCTGGCTACCTGCAAGCTCATAATGCGTGAGAAGGCTGTCATGATGGCAAATGTTCGATAGGAGAATTGAAAGGGGTTGGCAAATATGGCCCCATTTAAACTTGAACAGCACACTAGATATGCTAGTGTTCTCAAGACGTAAGATATCACTGCTAATATCTGCTATAACGGGTCGCTGCCTGATAGGCGAATTTGCAAAAACTATTGGTGCCAAGTATAATGACTACTATATGAGCTGTCATGATGCGGAGGAGAAGGAATCAATTAAACACCTCTTGTGTGAGTGTCCTGCATTTTGTGTAAGGCGTAAGCGAATTTCAGGGGCATATAGCTTTAGATTATTGGCGGACCTGGAAAACGTTAACACTTAAGCAGTCTGTTAATGTTTTTGGAACAATCTGGTTGGTTCAACAAAAGAAAATAATAGTGAAGGTTCAGTGGTTAAAACTAGAAGTGCCCATATGTAATAGGTACTTTTAGTTAAATGTGGTATTACAATGGACTGAATAGTCTAAATTGTTTAAATAGTTTAAAAGCATAAATATTGGAAATAATAATCAAATTTCAGAACCAGTTTATATTTGATCAAAATGGCTATCTATGGCACGAATGGTGGCCTTCGAATGGCAGACAAAGCCATCACATGCTGCACGAAAGTGGTTCTGCGGTATTTTTGCTCATTCCCGGTGAAGCGCCATCTTGAGAAGATCGACTTTTTGGTGTTTTTCCAACATTGCTCTTCAAAATGCCCCAGGTGCAAAAGTCCAACGGAATGAGATCCGACAAAGCTATCACATGCAGCACGAAAGTGCTTATGCGGTACTTTGGCTCAATCCTGGTGTAACGCCATCTTGAGAGTATCAACGCTTTGGTGTTGTTTAGTGTCAACCTTACCCTTCAAAATGTCCCAGGTACAAAAGTCCTACGGTTTGAGATCCGGAGATTGAGCTCCGGCCATTCTGTGGTAGCAATGAAGCGAAGAACCTCCTTTATTAGACATTATTGGTTAAGGATTGCTGAACTGGAATGTCCGTGATCTGCGGCCGAAAAATTGTTGTGTCCAGTGCTGTATGGACAAAACAATAGCAAAATAGCGATAACACCTTTTGGTTTTCTAGCCAAATATAAATCAATCCCACTATCATGCTTGAATTCCATCACCAATAACTTTATTTCTGAATGCAATAAATGAAAATGCTTTTGCAAATTTTTAAACAATAAAATTACCAGGTATACCGGTATGGAATGATCGTTTTTTCATGTGGCACCCATTTTCCACAATTTTGCATCTTGCCCATAGCTTTTAAACGATCAGAATTTGTTTGTTGTGCAACATTTAGCATTGCTGCCATTTGCTTTTGACTAAAAGTGTCATCTCCATCTAATTCGGTGTCTTCAAACTTTGTTGGTGGTCTTCCACGTTCTTCATTTCTCACATCAAAATCATTATTTCTGAACCGTTCAAACCATCTTTTGCATGTTGCTTCCGATAGAGAATGATCACCATATGCATCGACAAGCATTCGATGCGACTCTGCACCACTTTTCTTCAAATGAAAAAAAATGCTTTCCGCAAATCATTACTTTCTGGTACAATTTTTATACCCTGCGCCACACTGTGGAACAGGGTATTATAAGTTAGTGCATACGTTTGTAACACCCAGAAGGAGACGAGATAGACACATGGTGTTTTTGGCAATAATGCTCAGGGTGGGTCCCTGAGTCGATATAACCATGTCCGTCCGTCCGTCTGTCTGTAAACACATTTTTGTGATCAAAGTCTAGGTCGCAATTTAAATCCAATCGCCTTCAAATTTGGAACATGTTCCTAATTTGGGTCAGAATAGAACCCTGTTCATTTTGGAAGAAATCGGTTCAGATTTAGATATAGCTCCCATATATATATTTCGCCCGATATGCACTAATATGGACCCCGCAGCCAGAGTTTTATACCGACTTGCTTGAAATTTTGTACAAACATAACACTTAGTCGTATAGTCAAGTGTGCAAAATTTGATTGAAATCGGTTCAGATTTAGATATATTGGGCCAGAGTTTTGGCTCAATTTGGTTGAAATTTTGCACAGGGAGTAGATCTGACATTGTAGCTATGCGTGCCAAATTTGGTTGAAATCGATTCAGATTTAGATATAGCTCCCACATATATCTTTCGCCCGATATGGACTAATATGGTCCTAGAAGCCAGAGTTTTGGCCCAATTTGTTTGAAATTTTGCACTAGGAAGACAATTAGTAGTATAGTCAAGTGTGCAAAATTTGATTGAAATCGGTCCAGATTTAGATATAGCTCCCATATATATCTTTCGCCCGATATGGACTAATGTGGTTCTAATAGCCAGAGTTTTGGCCCAATTTGGTTGAAATTTTGCACAGGGAGTAGATCTGACATTGTAGCTATGCGTGCCAAATTTGGTTGAAATCGGTCCAGATTTATATATAGCTCCCATATATAGCTTTCGACCGATTTACACTCATATGACCACAGAGGCAAATTTTTTGCTCCGATTTAGTTGAAATTTTGCACTAGGAGTACAATTAGTAGTGTAGTCAAGTTTGCCAAATTTTATTGAAATCGGTTCAGAGTTAGATATAGCTCCCATATATATCGTTCGCCCGATTTACACTCATATGACCACAGTGGCCAATCTTTTACTCCGATTTAGTTGATATTTTGCACAGGGAGTAGAATTAGCATTGTAGCTATGCGTGCCAAATTTGGTTGAAATCGGTTCAGATTTATATATAGCTCCCATATATAGCTTTCGTCCGATTTACACTCATATGACCACTGAGGCCAATTTTTTGCTCCGATTTAGTTGAAATTTTGCACAGGGAGTAGAATTAGCATTGTAGCTATGCATGCCAAATTTGGTTGAAATCGGTTCAGATTTAGATATACCTCCCATATATATGTTTTTTCTGATTTCGACAAAAATGGTAAAAATACCAACATTTTCCATGTAAAATCGCCACTGCTTAGTCGAAAAGTTGTAAAATGACTCCAATTTTCCTAAACTTCTAATACATATATATCGAGCAATAAATCATAAATAAACTTTTGCGAAGTTTCCTTAAAATTGCTTCAGATTTAAATGTTTCCCATATTTGTTTACTAACATTGTGTTCCACCCTAGTGCATTAGCCGACTTAAATTTTGAGTCTATAGATTTTGTAGAAGTCTATCAAATTCTTCCAAATCGAGTGATATTTAAATGTATGTATTTGGGACAAACTTTTATATATAGCCCCCAACACATTTGACGGATGTGATATGGTATCGAAAATTTAGACCTACAAAGTAGTGCAGGGTATAATATAGTCGGCCCCGCTCGACTTTAGACTTTCCTTACTTGTTTTTTTTTTTAACACGATGACAAAATATGTTGTCTGTTCAATGACTTGTGTACTAAATATTTTTCATTTCAGATGTCATACACACAAAAATTTTTTTTCTGATTCAACCACGAAATTAATTGATCCAATTAATTGTTTAATTGAAATGTCTTCAATCACAGAAATTATAATATCAATTGAAAAATTAATTGATCCTATTAAATTACATTTTTATTTAAATATGTTTTAAAACTCAATTAAAATTTTAATTGGAAAATTTATCGATAATTTTTTGTTTCTGTGTAGCAAACAAACAAACAACAAATAAGGGCTCGTTCACAACAAATGTTCCCTATCGAGGCATTTGTATCATGACACTCACTTCATACCGGTATACCTGGTAACTGTGACTGAAATAAATCAGTCAGTTGTCAGACGAACAGCTTAGAAATAGCAACCTTAAGTTTGTTGTCCTACATATCAGCCACAATGTAATTGCGTTCATAAATCAGGATATTTGAGTGAATTGACGGATACACGTTAGTCGGTCTCATTCGATGTAATTGATGACAGCATCGACTGGAGAAAATTGGTTGGCAGCGTGACTTCTTTTCTTCTCATGTGTATATTCGGCGAGTCATGATCATTTTAAGTCACTCACACATCTCTAGTCGAATACATATCCATGTAGATAGTTTCCATTTTTTTAAGCTTCTTGTATTCAACGGACAGCTATGGGTAGGTGGGTCTTTGGGATGACCACTAATTTATATATGTGGCAGTTTAAAGCTAACAATGTTTCTGGCAACGAAGCTGTGATTTGTTGCCCTAAGATTATTATCATGAATTACAAAAAAAAAAAAAAAAACGAATATGTTTGGCCCGAATGCTTTTTGTGGGTTTTCTTAGTAATTCATCAAGTGTTAGTTTTTTTAGTTTATATTTGAAAGATGCAATAAATTCAAATATTTTTCATTTCATATTGGAAAGCTTGGGTAAATTAAGATAAATTTGTTTTAAAATAGATCTGAGATTCAAATGAAATTGTTTATCAGCATTCAGAGATTCCAAAAAAAAAAAAAAAATACCAGAACATCTAGGTGTTGATAAACGAAACAAGGTATTCATGAATTAAAAGAAAGGAGTAGAGTGAGGTATGCCCCATGTATAGCAGGGAATAGTAGGGGCGATTTGCATGACCATATTTCTAGTAGAAATATTGAGCCTACAATTGTGTATAAGCCGGCGAATATGAAACGAAACTAATACCCGAAAAAATCCGTTGGTTATCTGAATTTATGTTTATTGCAAAAAATGTATTTAGTTTTAAAAATTTAAAAAAAAATCTCCTAAATTCTCTCAGCCCAAAGGAGTTTCGTTTATTCCAATTATCTCAAAAATTTTGTTAACTAAACTGGGGTATTTATTTCAATGATTTGAATAAGTTCAGCGCTAACTAACGAATAAGTTCAATGCTAACTAAAGCAGAAGACATTTTCTTACATCTCTCTAAATAGTATAAAATAAAGCATGGTACTGGTTTTGGGCCAATCATTTTTCTTTACTTTTACTTTGCTTTTGTTAGAAGGAAGAATTTCGTAAACGGTAAAAAAGACTCCAAAAATGTTGCCTAAAATACATCTAAGAATTTTGAAAGTTGCAATTACCAAAAGATTCTTAAAATATTATTTTCTACATTGCAAAACTTATAACGGTTTTGAAGAATCTTGTACCCATGCCAAAGCAATTTACACTCGATGCTGGAGATGAGTCTCAAATTTACTTCATGTGCAGCGTTACAACATTGTGAATAATGTCCTTTGCACTTGAGGACATAATGCATTTGCCTACATCTATAGCGTGAAGTGTAAATTACGTATGTGTGAGTTTTATAAGTGTGGAAATAAATTGGATTATCCTTTGATTCATTTCACTTCAAACACAACATCATTCCTCCGATATGGATATGGATGAGTGCAAGTCTGTAAGGAATCTGGCAAAATGTATTGGTAACTTTGGCATGGGTCTAATTTATCATTTGCTCTGCTCAAAACTTTTGTGAATCTCCCTTGAAACCTTACAAGCTAACTTTGCTGATGTGATTAAAATTTTGTTGCATTATAGGCAATACATTATAGGCTCTTCGGGGATGAAATATAAATCTAATGAGATGAGATTTCATTAATATCATTGGCGTAGTCGAAGTGGGGTTTAAGATTGGTAAGCAATTACATTTATACTTCCCCAAAGGCATGTCCTATAAGGAAAGTACTTATCAGCAGCATTACAAGGAGATAAATTGTGGACGAGATACGAGTAAAACATATAGTGTGTGAGGTATAAACAAGTATATACGGCCGTAAGTTCGGCCAAGCCGAATCTTATGTACCCTAAAGACTGTCATCCACAATCGAATTACTTGGGTTGTGGTAACACTTGCCGATGGCAAGGTATCTTAAAACTTGTTAACACCGTCTTCTCAATTATAAGTTAGTCCATACGGGGTATATATTAAACAAAAACAGGTATATACAGCAGTAAGTTCGGCCGGGCCGAATCTTAAATACCCACCACCATGAACCAAATATTAGGTTTTCCTTTGAAATTGCAGGGGGGTTTGAGGACAGATCAATCAGAGCAGTTCAACCAGTACATTTCCCGAAGATAAATTTAAAGATTTTACCTATGAAGACTGTATCAGATTCTGGATTTATAAGAACCATTTTTGTTTGAGTTTTAGAGGAATCATTAACATCTTTTGTAAGCGTGCAAAAAAAATTATAAAATAACGTCTTGATTTGAAATCTTAAATCTGTAGATTTTCACCCGAGAAAAGCCTGGAAATTTGACATTGAGTTTCAAGCAATTTTCATGATCGATGCGCCTTCTATACCCTCAAGAAGTGCACTCGGTCTATATGGAGTCATTACCAAATGGACCGATAAAAACTTAATGCGATACACGTTTTTGTTAGCCTAAAATACCAGAATATTTACAATTTCAGGCAAATCGGATAAAAACTACGGTTTCTAGAAACCCAAGAAGTTAAATCGGGAGATCGTTCTTATGGGGGCTATATTAAAATATGGACCGATACTCACCGTTTTCGGCACACCACTTTATGGCCCTCTAGATTTCCAATTTCAGGCAAATTGGATAAAAACTTCGGATTCTAGAAGCCCAAGAAGTAAAATCGAGATATCGGTCTATATGGGGGCTATACCAAAACATGGACCGATACTCACCATTTGTGGCACACTTCTTTATGGTCCTAAAATACCTCTAGATTTCTAATTTCAGACAAATTGTATATAATCTACGGATTCTATAAACCCAAGATGTAAAATCAGGAGATCGGTCTATATGGGGGCTATACCAAAACATGGAACGATACGGACCATTTTCGGCACACCTTTTGATGGTCCTCAAGTACCTCTAGATTTTCAATTTCAGGCAAATTGGATAAAAACTACGGTTTCTATAAGACCAAGACCCAAAATCGGAAGGTCGGTTTATATGGGGACCATACCAAAACATGGACCGATGCTCACCATTTTTGGCGCACCTCTTTACGGTTCTAAAGTACCTATCGATTTCCAATTTCAGGTAAATTGGATAAAAACTGCGGTTTCTATAAGCCCAAGAACCCAAATCGGGAGGTTGGTTTATATGGTGACCATACCAAAACATGGACCGATGCTCACCATTTTTGATTCACCTCTTTATGGTTCTAAAATACCTCTAGATTTCGAATTGCTGGTAAATTGAATAAAAACTGCGGATTCTAGAAGCCCAAGAAGTAAAATCGGGAGATCGGTCTATATGGCCTATACCAAAACATGGGCCGATACTCACAATTTTTGGCACACCTCTTTATGATCCGAAAATACCTCTAGATTTCAAATTTCAGGCAAATTGGATAAAAACTACGATTTCTATAAGCCCGAGACCCCAAATCCGGAAGTCGGTTTATATGGGGACTATATCAAAGCCTGGACCGATATAGCCCATCTTCGAACTTGATCTGCCTGCAGACAAAAGACGAGTTTGTGCAAAATTTCAGCACGATTGCTTCATTATTGAAAACTGTAGCGTGATTACAACAGACAGACAGACAGACGGACATCGTTATATCGTCTTAGAATTTCTCCCTGATCAAGAATATATATACTTTATATAGTCGGAAATCGATATTTCAATGTGTTACAAACGGAATGACAAACTTATTATACCCCCGTCGCCATTCTATGGTGGAGGGTATAATAAAAAAGGCCGATTAAATACGTATATAATTCAGTTTGACAAAATTTGCTATAGAAATAAAATTTTGACAAAATTTTCTATAGAAATAAAATTTTGACAAAATTTTCTATAGAAATAAAATCTTGACAAAATTTTGTATAGTAATAACATTTTGACAAAATTTTCTATAGAAATAAGATTTTGGTAGATTATTTTTGGGGATCGGCTATATATAACTATAGACCGATATGGTCCAATTTTGGCATGGTTGTTAGCGACCCTATACTAGCGCAATGTACCAAATTTCACCACGTATCAAATTTCAACCGGATCGGATGAATTTTGCTCCTCCAAGAGCTCCGAAGGTCAAATCTGGGGATGGGGGCTACATATAATTATGGACCGATATGGACCAATTCCTGCATGGTTGTTAGATACCATATACTAACAACACGTACCAAATTTCAACCGGATCGGGTGAATTTTGCTCTTCCAAGGGGCTCCGGAGGTCAAATCTGGGTATCATTTTATATGGGGGCTATATATAATTATGGATCGATGTGGACCAATTTTTGCATGGTTGTTAGAGATCATTTACTAACACCATGTTCCAAATTTCCGCCGGATCGGATGAAATTTGCTTCTCTTAGAGGATCCGCAAGCCAAATCGGGGGATCGGTTTATATGGGGGCTATATATAATTATTTTTGCACAGTTTTTAAAGACCATTTACTAACACCATGTACCAAATTTCAGCCGGATCGGATGAAATTTGCTTCTCTTAGAGGCTCCGTAATCAAAATCTGGAGATCGGTTTATATGGGGGCTATATATAATTATGAACCGATATGGACCAATTTTCGCATGGTTGTTAGATACCATATAATAACACCATGTACCAAATTTCAACTGGATCGGATGGATTTTGCTCCTCCAAGAGGCTCCGCAAGCCAAATCTGAGCGTCGGTTTATATGGGGGCTATATATAAAAGTGGTCCGATATAGCCCATTTGTAATACAATCCGACCTACATAAATAAAAACTGCTTGTGCCAAGTTTCAAGTCGGTAGCTTGTTTCGTTCGGAAGTTGGCGTGATTTCAACAGACGGGCGGACGAACGGGCGGACATGCTTAGATCAACTCAAAATTTCACCACGACCCAGAATATATATACTTTATGGGGTCTTAGAGCAATATTTCGATGTGTTACAAACGGAATGACAAAGTTAATATACCCCCATCCTAGGGTGGAAGGTATAAAAATATTTATTTTAAATATCTAATGTATCGTAAACGAAACTATTCAGTGATGGTAAGTCATTATTCAAAAGCATATGGTATTGCTGGGGGTATGGAATATGCTCTTGGTAAGCAGTTTTTACTGAGTAAGTAGTTAATTTCATATTATCTAATTTGTGTATCTCATGAAGTTTTTATCGGTAAGCCTTTTTTGAAATCATGACCCATTTTTTTAAGTTCTGCATATTTCCTACCCCCCTCCAACTTAGTTCGTAACTACGCTCATAACTACAGCCAAGGTGTTAATTGCATTTCAACCTATGACTGGCTAGTAATGTCTTTATAAACCAATGTGAAGACAACTCCAGTGACAGCCATTTAAAATTGCCTTTTTCCTTTGTGTCTTCGAAATGAATACAAATGGCTAAGATACACATTTCCAAAGTAATCGTATTATGGAATTTGTCACTATTTGACCACTGAAGTGTCAAAAGTAATTTCCGCAGAGATTTTTCCCATTTTTATTAAACAAATCTACTGCTTCTGTCTGTTTAGTTTAATTGCTATGGAAATATCTACTTAAAAATTCATAGATGCATTTAATTTGTGACTATGAACATTTTGTTGTATAGAATGTAATTTTATTTTTCCCTTTAATAGTTTAGATTAAATTTTTTTATATATTGAGAAATCCCTTTGGGATATATAGTTAAACGGTTATATTGCACAAATGTTAATTTTTTGTTTGTTTCATATCTATGTCCTTTTTTCAGATGCAATAAAATGGAGTTACCTAAATGAGGTTTGTTCAACATGTTTATATGAATTTTCCTTAATGACATTTTTTTTGTGGGGACAGATGACCATACATGAAAATACAGGGTGGTTAGTTTTTAGTACAAAATTTGTTTAATAACTGCCAATGAAAAACAAATCGTTGGCTTAAGTTTAATAAAAGTTTCTTTCGGTGTATATTCGATACACCCAGAGAAGGTATATGATCACCTCAAAAGATTCATGAGCAAAATGTTATTTTTGGATGGTTACCATTAGCAATCATATTATTTTCTCGGATATGAAGAATGTGATTTCGGCAAGCATGTTTGGTGAGAAAATAACATTTTTGAGACAATTATGTTACATGATCACCGTCCAAAAATAATATATTGCTCTTGAAACATTTGAGGTGATCATATTCTTTCTCTGCGTGTAGGATATGTAACGAAAATCACTTATTTGCTAAGGCAGATATGCTAACCAATACAGAAGGCTGAGCTAAGACTCAATTGCCTTAGATCATTTGCGTCACCCTGTATTCCTTGTTCTTTGGCATTGTGGTCACTCTGTCATTGTTGAAAACTCCAAACGCCATCCACATGAATATGACGTGCTGTGTCATTAGCTGTGTTGATAAGCTAAACTTTAGACTTTTCTAATGTCCATCATATATGAAAATGACCAGGCGAAACTGACAAAACAAATCCCAGGAAGGTCCTTTTGAGGAGCTAAATCCCCTCGAAACATAGATGGACGAGATAAACGTAAAGAATAAAAAATGCCGCAGACAAAAATACCCCAACACTTGGTTTATTTTTAAAGTAGCTATGTTTAATAAAAAGTGATAGATTTTCACATAACAGGAAACTCGTATATATACACTCAAAGAAAAGGTTCTTGTTATTTACAATTAAATTTTCTTAAAAAAACTAACCACTTTTTATTATATTAAAATATTTATTATAATTACAAATTATAACACTCAAAACAAATTTTAGTTAGATCCAAAGATTTTTACTTTCCTTTAAGGATTTTGGTAATGATTCCGAGTCAAAGATGGGGCTTGTTTAAAATAAAGACATTTTGAGAGGCCTATCTAACTTTAAATCTAAGATCAACAAGTATATACGGCCGTAAGTTCGGCCAGGCAGAATCTTATGTACCCTCCACCATGGATTGCGTAGAAACTTCTACGAAAGACTGTCATCCACAATCGAATTACTTGGGTTGTGGTATCTTAAAACTTCTTAACATCGTTTTCTAAATTGTGAGTTAGTCCATACGTGTACCAATTTTCAACTCACTCGGATGAAATTTGCTCCTCCAAGAGGCTCCAAAACCACATCTCGGGATCGGTTTATATGGGGCTATATATTTCCATTATTTTAAAGAAATTTGTCCTTAATGTAAATTGCGTGTCCTAAAATTTAAGCTAAGCAATTTTTCATATTAAGGCAATATTTTTCAGTCTAGTTTTTCACATAGTAGGATCTCGTAAATTACACTCAAAAAATTACCTGAATATTCTAAGTGATCCTGAAATAACCTGAACTCAAAAAAAGGATTTTATAATTTGTTTTTTTTTTTTTTTTATATATATATAAAACACCTTTTTACTTTATTAAAATCTGTATTATAATCACAAATCATAACAATACAGAAAGGAGCTGCGGTTGTCGGCTAGAAACCACGGTTGCCACTCTAACCAAAAACTAACTACCAAAATTTTACCAAAAATCTACCAATTAAAAAAAACCGTATTTTGAAGTTGTCGTAATTTTATAGAAAATTTCTCAAAAGTTTATTTCTATAGAAAATTTTGTCAAAGGTTTATTTCTATAGAAAATGTTCACAAAATTTTATTTCTATAGAAAATTTTGTCAAAATTTTATTTCTATAGAAAATTTTCACAAAATTTTATTTCTATAGAAAATTTTGTCAAAATTTTATTTCTATAGAAAATTTTTCAAAATTTTATTTCTATAGAAAATTTTGTCTAAATTTTATTTCTATAGAAAATTTTATACAAATTTTATTTCTATAGAAAATTTTGTCAAAATTTTATTTCTATAGAAAATTTTCACAAAATTTTATTTCTATAGAAAATTTTGTCAAAATTTTATTTCTATAGAAAATTTTTCAAAATTTTATTTCTATAGAAAATTTTGTCTAAATTTTATTTCTATAGAAAATTTGGTATAAATTTTATTTCTATAGAAAATTTTGTCTAAATTTTATTTCTATAGAAAATTTTATAAAAATTTTAATTCTACAGAAAATTTTGCAAAATTTTATTTCTATAGAAAATTTTCACAAAATTTTATTTCTATAGAAAATTTTTTCAAAATTTTATTTCTATAGAAAATTTTATCAAAATTTTAATTCTATAGAAAATTTTGCCAATATTTTATTTCTACAGAAAGTTTTGTCAAAATTGTATTTCTATAGAAAATTTTATAAAAATGATATATCTATAGAAAATTTTGTCAAAATTTTATTTCAATAGAACATTTTGTCAAAATTTTATTTCAATAGAACATTTTGTCAAAATTTTATTTCTATAGAAAGTTTTGTCAAAATTTTAATTCTATGAAAATTCTGTCAAAATTGTATTTCTATAGAAAATTTTATCAAAATTTTATTTCTATAGAAAATTTTATCAAAATTTTATTTCTATAGAAAATTTTCACAAAATTTTATTTCTATAGAAAATCTTGTCCAAATTTTATTTCTATACAAAATTTTGTCAAAATTATATTTCTATAGAAAATTTTATCAAAATTTTAATTCTATAGAAAATTTTGCCAAAATTTTATTTCTACAGAAAATTTTCACAAAATTTTATTTCTATAGAAAATTTTCACAAAATTTTATTTCTATAGAAAATTTTGTCAACATTTTATTTCTGTAGAAAGTTTTGTCAAAACTTTATTTCTATAGAAAATTTTTTCAACATTTGATTTCTATAGAAAATTTTGTCAACATTTTATCTCTATCGAAAATTGTGTCAAAAATTTTATTTTATAGAAAGTTTTCGTAAAATTTTATTTTTATATAATATTTTCTCATTTTCTATTTTCATAGGAAATTTTTTCAAAATTTTGTTTCTATAGAAAAATTTCTCAAAAAATCTACTAAAAACTAAAAAATCTACAAATTTGGCAACCGTGCTGGATACCAATTTTTAAACCGAATCTTCTAACTATAAGGACAAAACGACTGTATTGAAAAATGTATCGACTTTTGGTCAATTAAAATCAAAAAAATTTATATCTCAGGAATGTGTCTTCTATGCTAGGCAAAACTTGGATTCATATTTTAAGGATCCTCGTCCTTTGTGCTCAAGACAATATTTTTTTCAGTGTACTATGCTCTATATTATTTTGTATCACAATGCATACGTATAAACCAAAACTTAAAAGCCAATAATAAAATAGAATTTGTCATACTTCAACACCACTATAAGACTAAAGAGTCTTGTGATAAAAATTTTGAGAAAAAAAAAACTTTTTAATAACCATTAAGGCCCATTTTAATGAAACTCTATTAGCAATACGTTAACTGACGAACATTTAAACCGTAGTATGAGCATGTCTGTCATTCTGCCTAGATATACATATGCCACTTAGGAGATTAATTTCTGGGATATTTTCCATTTAAGTTAAACAAAAGAAGATATCTGCAATTTTCTTTTATATTAACCGACCGTTAAAGCCTAACAGAGTTCTAAGAAAATGGCCCTTAAAATATAAAGGATAAGACTCACATACGAGTACATTAAGACCAGAACTAAATTTCGTACGTAAGTTTGAATAAAGTTGAATATCTATCACCATACATGTGTGTGTGTGTGTGTATCTATATGTGTGATTGTATATGTGCATCATATTGCATTGATGCAATTAAGCAAAGATAATTAAGTTTATCGTGCATATGCATTGGCAAGCACCAATTTATTTACTTATGTTACACAAAATGACAGATTATCCTTTTCGATACTTTACCATACCCATCCTAACGTTTGCCAATATATACATAATGCCTTTTGCCATACACATACACACACATATTTTGCTTTTAGCTCCACACTTTCTGTGAAACTTTTGCACATGCCTTTTATCTTGAAAATGCATTTTAAGTACCCAACTTCTTGATTACATTCTAAGCTAAGGCAAAGACTAATTGTCTTTTAGGTATTGGTCCAGGAGGAGAAAGGGATATCCTTGCAATGCGTATAAGTAATTGCTTTGGAGAACAGTTTGAGGTCCTTTTTGCATATTTTATAAATTGAGCATCAATTCTGGGTTTTGTGGTGTTAAACATGATTGTGCATATTATTTATCTAAAGTGTTTTTATGTACTGGTCATTGAGGAATCTCCCCCCTGCTCACTCGTAAAATAAAGAGAATGAGACTGGCCAGGAATTGCCATAAATTGTTATTGGACAAATCCGGAGTTAAATATCGAACCAGAGAGTCATTAATCATCACTTGTCATTCGATTTAAGTCAATAAATTATTAAATATGAACCTGAGGTAATGGTTTTCATATGGGCAAATTCTTTACAATGCAATGATATTAGGGCTATTTATTAAGGACAATGTAGTTAAAGCTACTAGGAGTAATTTAAAATTTTTCATTAATAGTCAACTCAAGTTATGCTATGGGCAAATATTTGACAGAAATCGAAAAAGAATTCAGCCAAACCAGCAAACATTTTGAGCTCATATTGGAACATCATGGTAGGGTCATTTTCCAAAAACCGTATCCAGATATTTGGAAAATGGTTCTGGAAAAATGTTTGACACTCATTTTGGTCAAATAATTGCCTAGGGTGTCCATAGCCAATTACTATTTTAATTGAAAAAAAAAATCAATTAAAAATTTAATTGGTTCAACAAATTTTTAACTCAATCACAAAAAATTAATTTTATCAAAATTTTTTTAATTGAAACCATTAATTTTTTTTAATTGTAACAATTAAATTTTTAATTAACTTTTGCGATTGACTCTATCATTTCTATGATCGAGGAATTTTCAATTAAAAATTAATTATGTTAGATTAATTAATTTCGTGATTGAAGTCAAAAAATATTTTTTTTCTGTGTAATATCTTTGAAGCTTTGTAGATTAAAATCGAGCAGATTGAAACAATTACATTTTTAATTAACTTTTCCGATTGACTCTATCATTTCTGTGACGAGGACATTTCAATTAAAAATTAATTGGATCAGTTAATTTCGTGATTGAAGCCAAAAAATATTTTTTTTTGTGTAGAAATATCTTTGAAGCTTTGTAGATTAAAATCGAGAAGGTAAAATATAAAACTGAGACATTATGATTAATATTAGTATAGTTTAAGTGATTACCTGATGCATTACCAGGTGCCAGTGTTACCGCTGAGATTTTCACAAAAGTGGCACAAAAAGTGTCACTCGTTTCGAAAAAGTGTCACTAAGAGTGGCACAATTTATATACCCTTCGCCACTACTGTGGTACAGGGTATAATAAGTTTGTGCATTTGTATGTAACGCCAAGGAGTAATCATAGACCAACCTTTTAGTATACGGATCGGCTTAGAATTAAATTCTGAGTCTGTCTGTCTGTCTGTCTATCTGTCCGTCCGTCTGTCTAAAATTTGGTATAGGGTCCTGTTTCGGCTCAAAGACGATCACTATTGATTTTGGCAAAAAATCGGTTCAGATTTAGATATAGCTGCCATATATATTTTCCACCGATCTGGTCATAATTGGCGTGTATATCAACCGATCTTCCTCAAATTCCGTACATCCGAATATTTTATGAGTCTCGAAAAACTTGAAAAATATCAGCCAAATCGGTTCAGATTTAGATATAGCTCCCATATATAGCTTTCGCCCGATTTACACTCATTCGCCCACAGAGGCCAATTTTTTGCTCCGATTCAGTTGAAATTTTGCATAGGGAGTAGAATTAGCATTGTAACTATGCGTACCAAATTTAGTGGAAATCGGTTCAGATTTGGATATATCTCCCATATATAGCTTTCGCCCGATTTACACTCATATGACCACAGAGGCCCATTTTTAACTCCGATTTAGTTGAAATTTTGCACAGGGAGTAGAATTGGCATTGTAGCTATGCGTGCCAAATTTGGTTGACATCGGTTCAGATTTAGATATAGCTCCCATATATATGTTTTTCTGATTTCGACAAAAATTGTCAAAATACCAACATTTTCCTTGTTAAATCGCCACTGCTTAGTCGAAAAGTTGTAAAAATGACTCTAATTTTCCTAAACTTCTAATACATATATATCGAGCGATAAATCATAAATAAACTTTTGCGAAGTTTCCTTAAAATTGCTTCAGATTTAAATGTTTCCCATATTTTTTACTAAAATTGTGTTCCACCCTAGTGCATTAGCCAACTTAAATTTTGAGTCTTTAGATTTTGTAAAAGTCTAACAAGTTCTGTCCAAATCGAGTGATATTTAAATGTATGTACAAACCTTTATATATGGGACAAACCTTTATATATAGCCCCCAACACATTTGACGGATGTGATATGGTATCGAAAATTTTGATCTACAAAGTGGTGCAGGGTATAATATAGTCGGCCCCGCCCGACTTTAGACTTTCCTTACTTGTTCATATTGGATAAGTAACAATCAAATGCATTTATATCACTGTTATACAAAATTCTGAAATATTTTTTTTTTTTCAATTTAGATCCTCACTAACCTGACAATCATTTTATCTTCAATTTATTGAAAACTACTTGAAATTTAATAAAAAATTTTCATTGTCCATTTTTTAGAGAAATTACTCACAAATAAATAAAAGTGGCACAAATGGCCAATAAGGTGGCACAAAATTTTAAAAAATATTATATTTAGTGGCACAACGAACATGTGGTAGAAAAGTATCACCGCTTGAAAAAAGTGCTAAATTTGTCTCACCGCTTGAAAAAGTGGCACAACGGTAATACTGCCGGGACCTTAGAAAACGATTTGATAATCATCTAGCAAAACCTATATATGATTCTCTGATTATTGTACGGTATCATATATAAACGTTTCCTCTCGTCTAACCCCTTCTTTGGTTTTTTCCTTTGTACCTTTTTAATTTCTGCTATCTATCAATTTAATGCAGTCTTACAACAGAAAACAATTTCCATGACCTGACATATGTCAAATTATGTCATTTTTATGCATTTATTAGCAAAATAAGCATCATTCGGTCGGTTATATTTTCACGCACAACAGCCTGCGGTGTATTTGTTTTTACAGCAATTTGCATTTGCATTTCCACTGAAATATTTCAGATGTTTTATTCACACAATTAGGTAAGAGAGCTATTGCATGTATATTTGTTTTGACAAAAAAATGCAAAAGAAACAACAAACGAACAGCAAAGGATATAAAAACTGAAACCATGTTTAGTTGTTATCGAAAAAAAAGAGGACAAGATTATCCTGAAGACATATTCAAATACACAAACAAGCGTTTTCAACTTATGGAGGAAACGTAATAGTATGAATGTCTACTTTTCCACATTCATATCCGAAGAAACCACAAATGACATTATAAGGAAGAGGGTACTTCTCGGGAGAGTGATAGAAAATTTCACTAATAGAAAGCTAGAAAAACGACTGAATTTCTGTTGTGTTGACTTAATTTCTTGAACTCTTAGTCATAGATTTGAAATCTGATGAAACAGAAAAATAATGATTTCAAGATGGCAACCAAATTTATAATCTAAGACATGTTAGTTGAGCCACATATATAAAAGCAAAGTGTAGATAAATAATGATGATGACATACACAGACCCCAAAGTATGAATTAAAGGTTTCTTTAGTTTTGTCTATAGGAATATTTCCAATAATGGATTCAATTGTGAACAAAAACAACATATTTTCTGATTCAATCTATAGAAGTAAAGTCTAGAATTTCGTTTATAAGAACATTTTATTCGACTGAGGTCCATACACCTATAGAAAAAATGGCACATACGCCATAGAACGGCGTCTCATTTCAAAACGATCCGTTCATGAAAGTAAATCAACACACACGTGGTGTCAAACTGAGAACAGACGATGTCAATCTAACAACGATAAAATGACACCATGCGTTGTCAAAACAACAACCAGCCTTCATGATCTGAAAACGCAATGTTTACGAATTTATAAAAAAAAAAAAAAAAAAAAAAAAAAACAAGTAAGAAAGTCTAAAGTCGGGCGGGGCCGACTATATTATACCCTGCACCACTTTGTAGATCCAAATTTTCGATACCATATCACATCCGTCAAATGTGTTGGGGGCTATATATAAAGGTTTGTCCCAAATACATACATTTACGTATCACTCGATTTGGAAGAATTTGATAGACTTCTACAAAATCTATAGACTCAAAATTTAAGTCAGCTAATGCAATAGGGTGGAACACAATGTTAGTAAACAAATATGGGAAACATTTAAATCTGAAGCAATTTTAAGGAAACTTTGCAAAAGTTTATTTATGATTAATCGCTCGATATATATGTATTAGAAGTTTAGGAAAATTAGAGTCATTTTTACAACTTTTCGACTAAGCAGTGGCGATTTTACAAGGAAAATGTTGGTATTTTGACCATTTTTGTCGAAATCAGAAAAACATATATATGGGAGCTATATCTAAATCTGAACCAATTTCAACCAAATTTAGCACGCATAGCTACAATGCTAATTATACTCCCTGTGCAAAATTTCAATTAAATCGGAGTAAAAGATTGGCCACTGTGGTCATATGAGTGTAAATCGGGCGAACGATATATATGGGAGCTATATCTAAATCTGAACCGATTTGGCTGATATTTTGCAAGTTTTTCGAGACTCATAAAATATTCGGATGTACGGAATTTGAGGAAGATCGGTTGATATACACGCCAATTATGATCAGATCGGTGAAAAATATATATGGCAGCTATATCTAAATCTGAACCGATTTTTTCCAAAATCAATAGGGATCGTCTTTGAGCCGAAACAGGACCCTAAACCAAATTTTAGGACAATCGGACTAAAACTGCGAGCTGTACTTTGCACACAAAAATACACCAACAGACAGACAAACAGGCAGACAGAGAGACAGACATCGCTAAATCGACTCAGAATTTAATTCTAAGACGATCGGTATACTAAACGATGGGTCTCAGACTTTTCCTTCTTGGCACAAACTTATTATACCCTGTACCACAGTAGTGGTGAAGGGTATAAATATGGGAAACATCTAAATCTGAATTAATTTTAAGGAAACTGTGCAAAAGTTTATTTATGATTTATCGCTCGATATATATGTATTAGAAGTTAAGAAAAATTAGAGTCATTTTTATAACTTTTCGACTAAGCAGTGGCGATTTTACAAGGAAAATGTTGGTATTTTGTCGAAATCAGAAAAACATATATATGGAAGCTATATCTAAATCTGAACCGATTTCAATCAAATTTGGCATACATGACTATATTACTAATTGTACTCCTAGTGCAAAATTTTAACCAAATTGGGCCAAAACTCTGGCTTCTGGGGCCATATAAGTCCATATCGGGCGAAAAATATATATGGAAGCTATATCTAAATCTGAACAGATTTCAATCAAATTTGGCGCAAATGACTATACTACTAATTGTACTCCTTGTGCAAAATTTCAAGCTAATCGGGATAAAACTCCGGCTTCTGGGTCCATATAAGTGCATATCGGGCGAAAGATATATATGGGAGCTATATCTAAATCTGAATCGATTTCAACCAAATTTGGCATACATGACTATATTACTAATTGTACTCATAGTGCAAAATTTCAACCAAATTAGGCCAAAACTCTGTCTTTTAGGACCATATTAGTCCATATCGGGCGAAAGATATATATGGGTGCTATATCTAAATCTGAACCGATTTCAATCAAATTTTTCACACTTGACTATACGACTAAGTGTTATGTTTGTACAAAATTTCAAGCAAATCGGTATAAAACTCTGGCTGCTGGGTCCATATTAGTTCAAATCGGGCGAAATATATATATGGGAGCTATATCTAAATCTGAACCGATTTCTTCCAAAATCAATAGGGTTCTATTCTGACCCAAATTAGGAACGTGTGCCAAATTTTAAGGTGATTGGACTTAAATTGCGACCTAGACTTTGATCACAAAAATGTGTTCACAGACAGACGGACGGACGGACAGACGGACATGGTTATATCGACTCAGGGACCCACCCTGAGCATTATTGCCAAAAACACCATGTGTCTATCTCGACTCCATCTGGGTGTTGCAAACATATGCACTAACTTATAATACCCTGTTCCACAGTGTGGCGCAGGTTATACAAAAAAATAAAAAAAAACGCTACCGTGACTCGAACCTGGATTGCCTGCACCATACGCGCTAACCGTCACCTTAGCGCATTGAACCACCGACGGAGTTGCCAAAAGAACGTCTAACGAATATTTTAAGAATTTCATGGCCAAGGAAAAACGAAACCGTGAACGTTCCGTTTTGAGTTTTAATGAATGTTTCCGTTTCATTTTGTTACCGTCCGTTCATGATTTTGGAAGAGCCTATATTTATATTGTGTGTCAATTAAATAGTATAGACTAACTTCACGTACGGATTTTCACTATGACGATCAATAAATTAAATTTGGGAATTTGCTTCTATATAGACTTTATTTATTTCTGGATCGGTATGAAATGTTTTTTTTTTCAAGGGGTGGAATACAAAAGATCCAAAATATATGTCTGATATCTAATCATTCGAAAGTTAGTTTGGTTTTTACAGACTGACGGATGGACGGACAGAGCTAGGGTAACGGACTCACATTTCAATCCTTTGATCATGAAGATGTAGGACTTAAAGAAGTAATCTTTACATTTATTGAGATTTTCAGTGTTTGTTATTAATTCTTTAGACGTTGCATTCTTGGTTCAATGTTTACTTGCTATCAGGGAAATATCTCTTACTATAGATTGATTGGCTCACTTAAAATTTTTATATTAAAACTTATTTGTTTCCGAGGTACTTTTTCCATATATTAACCCTCTAATGCCCAATCCCGCCTTTGGGTGGGATTCGTTACATCAGGAAGCTTTTAGTAAAACACACCTTAAAACAACAAAAAATGGGTAAAATAAAAAGAAAACGTAGTTAAAACTATTCAAGAGGCTTGTCAGCATATACTGAATTTTACCGATTTCTTGCTTTTGTGTAGTTAACATTGAAAATTTAATCAGCTGGCAAAAAAATTGGGGCATTAGAGGGTTAAGAAACGAGAAATTCAGTAAGCGGGATCCTGGATATAGATTCCGTCTACTGAATTTCTATTTTCCGAGGTACATTAAAACTCGCATTAAAATTAAGTTGCTTTCCTAAAATATTTCTTGTTAAAAAAGGGGTCAAAATCCATATTATTTGTGTATATAGAGTCCATCTAAAAAATGGTATGAGAGAAACTTTAGAATCAAGAGGACTGTGAACCATCATTAGTGCATCATTTTGAAGCCATAAAGAATAGCAAATTTAGGTTTTCGACCAATCTTTGGCATCTCAGGATTTTCTAGACGTTCGAGTAACAAAATCGAGCGATATGTGATATTAAAAGATGGAGCGATGTGTTCCCTCTCTAGTACATCGTTTGTAAGACTAAGGACACCTATATATCGAATTGAAAATTAAATCAATACCAATATCGTCAGAGTATACACAGAATTCTTGGAACCGGGAAAGCTTTTATTCAGTGTGCATATTTTTGGAAACTAATATTTGTTAAAACTGAATGGCAAACTTCTTACACCATACGTCCTTTCATTTAGGGTACACAACAAATAATCATTCCTATTAGGTTGCATTTAAATGGCAAAAAATGTCAGGTCTTTGTCTTTTAAGAAAACAAAAAAAATGTCAATAAAATTTTTCCGACTGGAAATTTTTTTATAAAAACGCATTTGAAAGTCAACAAAAACAAAGGAATTCATAAGTGAATGCTGTAAGAAAATAGTGAGATGGAATTAAATCATGAGATGATCAAAAGATCTATCAACAATAAACATGGAAGAAAAAATAGCTATGAATTATTGTTTGACCTTTAAAACGAAGCTTAATTAATTCTTCATATTTTGGGGAATAATTTTAAATTTTAATTTATATTCGTAGTTTAAGAACAAGAAATCTTCGTAGCCACAAAAATATTTGTTTCATTTTTCAAATAGACTTGTTGACGGTTCAGGAAATAAAGTTTCGCCCTTCCGTCTTATATGTGTTCAAGATGACTATGAGAAATATTTAGCATTTACTGGCTAAATCAGATTCGTATTTTTATTTTTCCGGATATGATGACTATAGAAATTTTTCCGGATCCCCAAGTTATAACTTTCATATAAACCATTCAAAAATGCATTTATCATAGTGATGCGGACTCACTCAATTTGTATAATAGATGACGTGTTTTTGTTAAAAATTGATTGAAATGTTAACTGTTTGCAATTTCAAAATGTATAAAATATTTGATATTCTCCAAACCCTTCTATATGGATGAGTTTGTTTCTAACCTTTTTTGTAATATGAAATAATCACAAAAAATTTTAAAATAAAGAAAAACAAGTATAAACGGCCGTAAGTTCGGCCAGGCCGAATCTTATGTACCCTCCACCATGGATTGCGTAGAAACTTCTACGAAAGACTCTCATCCACAATCGAATTACTTGGGTTGTGGTATCTTAAATCTAAATTGTGAGTTAGTCCATTAGACAAAAACAAGTATGTGTAGGTAAGTCTTCAAATAATTACGAATCGATATAGACTTTTGCACGGTACGTAGGGAGCCAGAATTGAAATATGGGGGTCGCTTATATGGGGGCTATATACAATTATTGATATGGACCAATTTTTGTGTGATTGAGGATCGATTTATCTGAGGGCTATATTAACTATAGATTTTTGCATGGGAGTTTGGTACCAAATTTCAACTGAATCAGATGAATTTTGGTCTTTCAAGAGGCTCCGGAGGTCAAATCTGGCGATCGGTTTATATGGGGGCTATATATAATTATGGACCGATGTGAACCATTTTTTGCATGGTTGTTAGAGACCATATACTAACACCATGTACCAAATTTCAGCCGGATCGGATGAAATTTGCTTCTCTAAGAGGCCTCGCAAGCCAAATCGGGGGATCGGTTTGTATGGGGGCTATATATAATTATGGACCGATGTGGACCAATTTGTGCATGATTGTTAGTGACCATATACTAACACCATGTACCAAATTTCAGCCGGATCGGATGAAATTTGCTTCTCTTAGAGGCCTCGCAATCCAAATTTGGGGGATCGGTTTATATGGGGGCTTATATAATTATGGACCGATGTGGACCAATTTTTGCATGGTTGTTAAAGACCATATACTAACACCATGTACCAAATTTCAGCCGGATCGGATGAAATTTGCTTCTCTTAGAGGCCTCGCAATCCAAATTTGGGGGTCCGTTTATATGGGGGCTATACGTAAAAGTGGACCGATATGGCCCATTTGCAATACCATCCGACCTACATCAATAACAACTAGTTTTGCCAAGTTTCAAGTCGATAGCTTGTTTCGTTCGGAAGTTAGCGTGATTTCAACAGACGGACGGACGGACGGACATGCTCAGATCGACTCAGAATTTCACCACGACCCAGAATATATATACTTTATGGGGTCTTAGAGCAATATTTCGATGTGTTACAAACGGAATGACAAAGTTAATATACCCCCCATCCTATGGTGGAGGGTATAAAAAAATGTCATTTGACATCGTAATCCTTTAATTCCCATATAAATTTTCCCCAAAAGGCCATAAAAATCAACTACAGTTTCATCCTTTATACTAATTCACAATGAATAACAAAAAAAGTGAAATGAAAAATTCCTTGACGCATAAGCATGGACTGATATAGGATGAAAATCTGTGTAAATCAGCATCATCAGTTGCCTACAAATGACAACTTAATGCCATATAACTCGACTTACAACAAAAGTCGCTGGCAACAACCCTTGATAGCCCAAAACAGGATAACAGGCCGCATACCCGCTTTCACATCCAATGCAATGCACAAGGATTTCTTTGAAAACGCTCCAAGTGGATTTGTTTCTCTCCCAGTTTGTCTTGAATGTATGCAAATTATGGTGATATGGTAAAATAAGTTACATCCTTGTTTACAAACACATTTTGGGAACAACCACCGTAATGGAATGAAGAACAAAAAAAAAAAAGCAGAATACCAAACAACACCCAAAAGCTGAAAAAAGGATACGTCTCTATATTCGAAACACATGTAAAGATTGTGTAAACACTTTAGAGCAAAGCAGTTTGCTTTCTTATTTTGCTTTAGGGGGTTATAGTGAAAAGTAAAATGATTTTGATACACTCGAGTGATTTTTATGGTTAAATATTTGCAATTGTTTTTTCTCGTTTTTTTCTTGATTTCATTTCACCGTCCTGGATGATATCCATAAATATTTTTTTACAGGGTTATAGGTTTTTTTTGGTACTTCACCCTGAATAGAATTGTGAATAGAAAGTAAAATTATTTGCATACAATTTGGTAAAATAAAGGATTTCTTGGGAAATCTCCTTAAACTCTAAAATACCAAAAAAAAAAATACTAACAAAAGGAGCAAAAAGTCATAAAGCTATGGTACCATAACCAAATAGAAAAGCTACAAGAATTCCATTCAATGTTGATGAGAATTGAATTTTGCGAATGACTTTCTATGTAACGCTGTCTCAAAGTTAATAGGTTTGCGATAACACTTTTGGGTTATGGGGTTTTGATTGTTTATGTCATGAAGTTAAAAAACGTCTACAAGGATGTATAAGACTTGAAGCAGTTTTCGTCTAAGTATATATTATGGGTGTATTTGAACTTAAAAGGATATAGAGTGATTAGTATTAACGAAATATCTTCAAACCAAATAGTCTCTCAATTATTAAAGGGTCTTATTACAATTTATAGTAATAAAAAATTGACAAAATGTTCAATAGAAATAAAATTTTGACAAAATTTTCGATAGAAATAAAAATTTGGTAAACTTTTCTATAGAAATAAATTTTGACAGAATTTTCGATTGAAATAAAATTTTGCAAAAATTTTATATAAAAATAAAATTTTGACAAAATTTTCTATAGAAATGAAATTTTGATAAAATTTTCTATAGAAATAAAATTTTGACAAAATTTTTAATAGAAATAAAATTTTGACAAAATTTTTAATAGAAATAAAATATTGACAAAATTTTCTATAGAAATAAACGTTTGATAAAATTTTCTATAGAAATAAAATTTTGACAAAATTTTCTATAGAAATAAACGTTTGATAAAATTTTCTATTGAAATAAACGTTTGATAAAATTTTCTATAGAAATAAAATTTTGACAAAATTTTCTATAGAAATAAAATTTTGACAAAATAGAAATAAAATTTTGACAAAATTTTCTATAGATATAAAATTTTGACAAAATTTTCTATAGAAATAAAATTTTGACAAAATTTTCTATAGAAATAAAATTTTGACAAAATTTTCTATAGACATAAAATTTTGACAAAATTTTCTATAGAAATAAAATTTTGACAAAATTTTCTATATAAATAAAATTTTGACAAAATTTTCTATGGGAATAAAATTTTAACAAAATGTTCTATAAACATAAAATTTTGACAAAATTTTATATAGAAATAAAATTTTGACAAAATGTTGGATTGAAATAAAATTTTGACAAAATGTTCTATAGAAATAAAATTTTGACACAATTTTCTATAGAAATAAAATTTTGACAAAATGTTCTATAGAAATAAAATTTTGACAAAATTTTCTATAGAAATAAAAATTTTAAAAAATTTTGATAAAATTTTATATAGAAATAAAAATTTTAAAAAATTTTGATAAAATTTTATATAGAAATAAAAATTTTAAAAAATTTTGATAAAATTTTATATAGAAATAAAATTTTGACAACATTTTCTATAGAAATAAAAGTTTGACAAATTTTTCTATTGGAATAAATTTTGACAAAATTTTCTATAGAAATAAAAAATTTAAAAAATTTTGATAAAATTTTATATAGAAATAAAATTTTGACAAAATTTTCTATAGAAATTAAATTTTGACCAAATTTTCTATAGAAATAAAAATTTTAAAAAATTTTGATAAAATTTTGACAACATTTTCTATAGAATTAGAAGTTTGGCAAAATTTTCTATAGAAATAAACATTTGATAAAATTTTATATAGAAATAAAATTTTCACAAAATTTTCTATAGATATGAAATTTCGATAAAATTTTATATAGAAATAAAATTTTGACAAAATTTTCTATAGAAATAAAAATTTTAAAAAATTTTTATAAAGTTTTAATAAAATTTTATATAGAAATAAAATTTTGACAAAATTTTCTATAGAAATAAAAATTTTAAAAAATTTTTATAAAGTTTTAATAAAATTTTATATAGAAATAAAATTTTGACAAAATTTTCTATAGAAATAAAATGTTGACAAAATTTTCTATAGAAATAAAATTTTGACAAAATTTTCTATGTAAGTAAAATTTTGAAAAATTTTCTATAGAAATAAAATTTTGACAAAATGTTCTATGGAAATAAAATTTTAACAAAATGTTCTAAAAAAAAATAAAATTTTAATAAAATTTTATATAGAAATAAAAATTTTAAAAAATTTTGATAAAATTTTCTATAGAAATAAAATTCTGACAAAATTTTCTATAAAAATAAAATGTTGACAAAATTTTCTATAGAAATAAAATTTTGACACAATTTTCTATAAAAATAAAATTTTGACAAAATTTTCTATAGAAATAAAATTTTGACACAATTTTCTATAAAAATAAAATTTTGACAAAATTTTCTATAGAAATAAAATTTTGACAAAATTTTCTATAGAAATAAAATTTTGCCACAATTTTCTATAAAAATAAAATTTTGACAAAATTTTCTATGGAAATAAAATTTTAACAAAATGTTCTATAAAAATAAAATTTTAATAAAATTTTATATGGAAATAAAATTTTGACACAATTTTCTATAGAAATAAAATTTTGTTGACAAAATTTTCTATAGAAATAAAATTTTGACAAAATTTTCTATAGAAATAAAATTTTGACAAAATTTTCTATTTTTTAAAAAATTTTGTCTTGGTCTTCAATAAATTCTTTTAGAAAGTTTTCCGATAATATTTGGTACATATTTAAACCCCATGGTTGATAAATATAAGCGGAGAGCGACCATCAGCCGCCCACACCATTATCCTCAGAGGTGTTTGAGTTCTGTTGCCCAATCGAAGGTGTGTTTTTTTCAGCTGCCCTCTTTGGCAAGTAAATCCGATCATTTTGTTTGTGCACAAACTGATCACTTTCGTGCAAGCGAAGGAACTTCTTGGCTATTTCCAGTCTGAACTTTTATGTGAATAGGTGACCTCTTGCATTTTTTGGAATTTTAATGGCTTTATTCTAAACACTATTACGCTACATCAGGAATAATTTGATTTATGCATGGAATAGATCAAAATGCTTTCGTAAGCTTGTAAACAACATAATGAAGGGACACTGGAATAACATTGTCAGCTTTCAGACTAGAGGGTTAGCAACTTGAAATTGGTTACAATATATATCAGCCACCAAGTAAATACAAGCTGTCACAGTTTAAATATAGATCGTTATTATTGCATTTTGCAAAAGTCTTTTAATGGGTCAGACGCAAATTATTGGAAGCTAGTCTCCAAAAATTTGGAACTTAGTATTCTTAAGGTAAACTTCACTGTTCATATATATCTATTACTACCTTAGGATCCTTTATTTTATGGTTTTTGCTTTGTTGCCCTCTTGGTACACAGAAACAATATTATTTCCGATTCAATCACGAAATTAATTGATCCAATCACAGAAATGATAGTATCAATTAGAAAATTAATTGAAAGTCAACTAAAACATTATTTGATAGTACTAAATTTTGTGATTTATTTTTGTTTCAATTAAAGAAATTATTGATTCAATTAAATTTTTAATTGAATATTTTTTAAAACTCAATTAAAATATTTCGTGAAATTTTTTCTGTGTAGTTTTGAACACATTTCGATTAAGTTTTTTATGCGGAAAAGTCTCTAGGGACAAAATTGTTTACGACCCTCTGCCACGATGAAATTCAGATTATTCCCTTGTAGATATTAAGCCATTCTTAATTGGTTTTAATTGAAATTTCATGGTAACTAACTTAGATGGAGTTGGTAATTTCTCTTTCCATTCTAATCTATTGTAATGGAATTACGACAACTTTCACTAGCCTAGCACGCGTGGAGCACACTTGAAGTGCTCATAGAGGTGGCCCTTCGCAATGAGTGCTTTATGTATAGCCACCAATAAGTAGAAGATCTGATACAGATCTTAAGAGTAAACAACAAAAGGCAATTACTTGCATTATTTTAACTAATTTTTCTATTTCTCTTTCGAACCAAAACACCTAAGTCTCCATGCAATTGAAGATTTCCAAGACAGCTACCTTTAGAAGAGGAGCATTTCAGATATTTCATTTTTGTTTACAGTTTGGTGATTTTTTATGAAATAAAAAAATGCTTCATAATGCTTTAGTTTATGACCTCCTACTTATGATGGTCTTATGATCTCTATTTCTTTGTATTTTTTTCTATTTTTCTTTTTTTTAAGGAGAATGTAAAAAGCTTTTAATGTCATTTTTGAAGAAAACCCACTTGTTTTCTACTGTGATCTGTTTTTCCATTAACCGTCCAGATGCTAAAGCCCAAGCACTTGAGCAAGTATCTCCTTTTCGGGCCACCAGCTACCACAACAATGCCAATGAACACGTGCGTGGCCATTAAAACCAAACTAAATAAATTTCATAGGAAAAATCTAAACAAAACAAAAAATAAATATTACATGAAAACAACAACAACTGCCATTTACAACTTACAATTTAATTTCATGTCAAAATTTTAAGATCTCTAGGAGTTTTAGTACATTTGCCGCACTCCATCGACAATTGCCATGACATTTTCAAAAAAAACAAAAAAAATCTCCACAACTACTGGTGTTGAAAGACATCTTCGAATTTAAAATGAAAAAAAAAACAAACAAAAACTGTAAAGGGCAATGCTAGAGAGGAGAATGTGATTAGGTGATAGTGACGAAAAAGAAAAGTGATAGTGAAATGTTTCATGGTGATAATGTGAAATTTTTAATAGATCACAGTTTTAAAAGACCCGCAAGGATTTTCCAATTCATTCACGATCATATTCGAAGAGCAAACTAATATTATTGGAATTGTTTTCTCCTAAAATGTTATGATCTCTATGACATAAATTTGTATGTCGTCATATTACCATGGTTTTGTAGAATTCTAACACACAAAAATGGTAAATTGTAAATTTGTAGAATTCTTGATGTAGATTTTGCAAAATAATCCCAAATTAGAGGTACTTCACAAATTTTCTATAGGAATAAAATTTTAACAAAATTTTCTATAGTAATAAAATTATGGAAAAATTTTTTATAGAAATAAAATTTTTACAATTTTTTTAATAGAAATAAAATTTTTACAATTTTTTTTAGTAGAAATAAAATTTTGCAAAAATTTTCTATAGAAATTAAATTTTGCAAAAATTTTCTATAGAAATAAAATTTTGCAAAAATTTTCTATAGAAATAAAAGTTTGAGAAAATTCTCTATAGAAATGAAATTTGCAAAAATTTTCTATAGAAATAAAATTTTGCAAAAATTTTCTATAGAAACAAAATAAAATTTTCTATAGTAACAAAATTATAACAAATTTTTCAATAGAAATAAAATTTGTACAATTTTTTTGTAATAGAAATAAAATTGTGCAAAAATTTTCTATAGAAAAAAAATTTTGCAAAAATTTTCTATAGAAATAAAATTTTGAGAAAATTCTCTATAGAAATGAAATTTGCAAAAATTTTCTATAGAAATAAAATTTTGCAAACATTTTCTATAGAAATAAAATTTTGAGAAAATTCTCTATAGAAATAAAATTTTGAGAAAATTTTCCATAGAAATAAAATTTTGAACAAATTTTCTATAGAACTAAAATATTGAACAAATTTTCTATAGAAATAAAATTTTGCAAAATATAATTTTTTTAGTTGGTAGTTTTTTGGTAAAATTTTTTCCTAATTTTGGTAGAATATTTTCGGATTGAGTGGCAACCGATCATGTTACACGTTCCCTGTCCAAAAATAACATTATGGTCTTGAAACATATTTAAGGTGACCGTATTCCTTCTCTCGGTTTGTGTAAAGCATCGGATTATGCTTTTGGTACTTTACTAAAGTGAAATAATGAAGTCATGTCTTGTCCGAATCAAGTGAAACTCACGCACTCCTCACTATTGCAACTTGAAGCAATTATCGTAAAATCTTTTTCTTAAAACTATTACAACTAATCTTGAAGAATAATATTCCAATGTCCAACATATGTGAAGTGTGCCAGAGCATTGGGCTTGAACGAACAAAGGAGGTGTGCAAGATGTTATTATTTGTTTTTAATTTATGATGCAGTTCATTTTTTTTGGGAGTAGAGGGATGAGGTCTTAAACCATCATCATCTTCGTCTGGCTTCATTTGTTTATGTCATATGGATGCTTTAACCAAATCCCAGTGGGCTGCATTGACACTTGTCCCAGTCCCCACATAATCATCGTTGGAAGAAAGCAATGCTTCGTTGCTGATGGTATTCTTCAACACCACTTGGATGATTTATATGCGCAGGCGTATCAGACTTTTTTCAATTGAAGATGACAATCAATCGGTGGCAAATGGCTCGTGCCACAATAAAACAAACAACAATTTTTAAATGACAAAATTATATTTTCACTTGATTGTAGGGCGATGACAAACATTTTTTTTTCAAAAAAAAAAAAAATGAAATTCACTCTAGAGACAATAGGTATATTAAATGAAAGTGACAATGATCTGATAATGATGAAAACCATTGAAGGAATATTTCAGCAAATAATTATAAAATATTAATAGTCAAGTAAAAATATCAGTACTCTGCCTACTCTTTGTCATCCACATCAACATCTGATAAAACTTGAGTGCCAGCCACATAAAATGTTTGGGACACGCAGACGTAGCATTTTTGATAAAATATTTGGCTAATGTTATTAAAAAAATTTTCCATAGAGATAAAAGTCAAAAAAGTTAACACAAATTTTATTTTTGGAAGTTTTTCCGTATTTTTTTTTTACGAAATCCGAAATATTGAAAAACTAATGGGAAAACAATAAAGCGAATGCTTAAAAGGATGACTTCCGCCCTATGACAAGCCCATATAGAATCCATTGCTTCTGAGGCAATTTTTCACCACTCCCAGACACGGTTGCCACAGTTGGTAGAATTCTACCACAAATGGTAGAATTTTTACTGTTTGGTAAATTGGTAGAATTCTTGATATTTTGGTAGACTTTGCGAAACATTCCCCTCCAATTAAGAGGCACTTCACAAATTTTGAATAGAAATAACATTTTTACAAAATTTTCTATAAAAATACAATTTTGACAAAATATTCTTTAGAAATAAAATTTTGAGAAAATTTTCTGTAGAAATAAAATTTTGAGTAAATTTTCTATAGAAATAAAACTTTAACAAAATTTTCTATAGAAATAAAATTTTAACAAAATATATAATTCTGACAAAATTGTCTATAGAAATAAAATTTTCATTCGTTTTGTTTGTTATTGTTGGTTTACTCTTCAATCATTATTGTCGTTTTTGATTTCAGCTTAAAACCATGCATTGACTACACTACAAGTGTAGCTTAACCAACAGAGGAAAAGTATGCTGGTCAAATTTATTTGAGTTTGGCAAAGGAAAATAAATATGCTTGAAAATATTTTATGGCAGTGGCCGACTATCAAAACCTTTTTTCGGAAGGTTCAAATGTAAATTACCCAAATTTATTCTGATAATTGGTTGATAGTTTTGCTGCAAGTAGAGGATGCTGCTGAGGAATGTGATAATTCCGAAAAAGCTATACATCCAACCATTTTGCAGTCTATAGGGCTTTGTCCAAATAAATTTAACAAGCATACTTTTCCTCTGTTGGTTAAGCTACACTTGTAATTTAGTCAATAAAATTTTGACAAAATTTTCTATAGAAATAAAATTTTGACAAAATTTTCTATAGAAATAAAATTTTGAAAAAATTTTCTATTGAATAAAACTTTGAGAAAATTTTCTAAAGAAATACAATTTTGACAAAAATTGTCTATAAAAAATAAATTGACAAAATTTTCTATAGAAATAAAATTTTGAGAAAATTTTCTGTATAAATAAAATTATGACACAATTTTCTTATAGAAATAAAATTTTGACAAAATTTTCTATGGAAATAAAACTTTGACAAAATTTTCCATAGAAATAACATTCTGACAAAATTTTCTATAGAAATAAAATTGTGACAAAATTGTCTATAGAAATAAAATTTTGACCAAATTTTCTATAAAAATAAAATTTTCTATAGAAATAAAATTTTGAAAAAAAAAAATCTGTAGAAATAGAATTTTTAGAAAATTTTCGATAGAAATACAATTTTGACAAAAATTTCCTATAGGAATAAAAATTTAACAAAATTTTCTATAGAAATAAAATTGTGACAAAATTTTCTATATAAATAAAACTATGACAAAATTTTCTTTACACAGAAAAAAAAAAGTTTCACGAAAATTTTTCCAATTAAAATTTTAATTGAGTTTTAAAAATTTTTCAATTAAAAATTTAATTGATTCAACAAATTTTTTAATTGAAACAAAAATCAATTACTATAATTAATAGTATCAATTAATTTTTTAATTGGATCAATTAATTTTTTAATTGACCTTCAATTAATTTTTTAATTGACCTTCAATTAATTTTTTAATTGATACTATTATTTCGGTGATTGAAGACATTTCAATTAAAAAATTAATTGGATCAATTAATTTCGTGATTGAATCAGAAAAAAATTTTTTGTGTGTAGAAATAAAATTATGACACAATTTTCTATAGAAATAAAATTTTGACAAAATTTTCTATGGAAATAAAACTTTGACAAAATTTTCTATATAAATATAATAATGACAAAATTTTCTATACCCGTGTAAAAATTGGGGGATCTGATTTGATATGATTAGATCTGAGCCAAGACATGGCCAGATCTGAGCTGATCCGAAAAATGGTTATATCTGGTCAGATCTAAATGCTATGAAATTGGATCTGATCAGATCTCAAAAATGAGACACATCTAATCAGATCTAATTAGATATAATTGTATATTATTTGATACAATTATATCTTTCGAGATCTTTCAACGCATAAAAGCCCATAATTTGTATATAATGTATAGAACCCATTTATTAGAACGTATGATAGATGTAAAAAGAAGAAACTTTTGTTATTTGAAACTTAACAAGTACAATTTACGCAATTAATAGCAGTAAAACGTATTAAATGAAATTTACAATATAAATATTAAAATCATCTTGACTAATGAGGCTCCATCCACTTAGGCGCCTGCGTCAGTAAGCAAAATTGCTAAATGTTTTTTAATGTTTGAATTTCTATTATTTAAGCAAACTACTAAGTTTTGGGCTGTACGTCTGTTATTCCAAACCAACAGATTGTTTGCTACTTTAGCAGAAAAACTGCTAAAACAACACATTTTTGTTTACCGAAAAACCAGCAGTCAGTGTTTCCTATTAACAGCAGTCTTTTTATATGAGTATATTTCAAAATAAAAATTAATTTTGCAATCTACTTTGGATACTAAATAATGCTTTGGATGAAAGGTTAATTATACTCCAAACGCATGGGAACGACAAATACTAAATGGGTCTGTTAATTGCTTCTTTGCGCATTTTCAACAATTTATTTTTATTACACTTTTTGACGTCAACCAGCAGTATCCGATAAAACATTTAAAAACTGGCGCTGATCATATTATATCCATTTCCAAAACTGACTGCTTTAGATTGTTAAAACTATATGACGTGAAGGAGCTCAACCATGTTCTGAAACTCGAAAAACATGTTTGTAAATACTTTAAAATTTATTATGTAAGTCCGTTAAATAAACAAAAGTTGTTTTTCCCATCTGTAACTTTGTGTATATATCTCGAATAGTTTTTTAGACGTATATTTCAAATATTTTTTTAATTTGTTCATGATTGTTTTTAATTATATTTTGGACCGTATTTAAACCCATATATAGTCAGATATGATGTTATATCTACCATATCTTATTAGATATAGTGCTATATACGGTCCTATCCAAGCATATATTATTAGATATGCCAGATATAATTAGATATTATACTATATATGATGAGATCTGCAATTATATCTAACCAGATCTAGCATCATATATACCATATCTGTGCATATCCAATTATGTCTGAACTAATATCTGAACAGATCTAATTAGATCCAATTTGATATTATTAGATAGGATTGGATCCTCCAATTTTTACACGGGTAGAAATAAAATTTTGACAAAACTTTCCATAGAAATAATATTTTGACAAAATTTTCTATAGAAATAAAATTTTGACAAAATTTTCAATGGAAATACAATTTTGACAAAATTTTTTATAGAAATAATATTTTGACAAAATTTTCTATAGAAATAAAATTTTGACAAAATTATCAATGGAAATAAAATTTTGACAAATTTTTTTATAGAAATAAAATTTTGACAAAAATTTCTATATAAATAAAATTTTGAAAAAAAAAAAATTCTATAGAAATAGAATTTTTAGAAAAATTTCGATAGAAATACAATTTTGAAAAAAATTTCCTATAGGAATAAAAAATTGACAAAATTTTCTATAGAAATTAAATTTTGACAAAATTTTCTATAGAAATAAAAATTTGAGTAAATTTTGTATATAAATAAAATTTTGACAAAATTTTCTATAGAAATAAAAATTTGGGTTTATTTTCTATATAAATAAAATTTTGACAAAATTTTCTATATAAATAAAATTTTGACAAAATTTTCTATAGAAATAAAATTTCGACAAAATTCCCTATAGAAATAAAAATTGGAATAAATTTTCTATATAAATAAAACTTTGACAAAATTTTCTATAGAAAAAAATTTTGACAAAATTTTCTATAGAAATAAAATTTTGCGAAATTTGTCTATAGAAATAAAATTTTGAGTTAGTTCCTGTACTCCATTTGGTTTTCGAATTAAATGTTATTTTTTTTTTAATAGTTAAGTTTAAAACCGATAATTTTACTCAATTGATGTGTAGGTTTTTTTTTAATATTCTTCAGGAATTTGCTTCATTTAATTTGTATTTTTCATTAGCAGAATTCTATTGCGAAACCTGGTTGTTACATAGGAGCCACCAATTTCTTTGACTTCACTTTTCACTTTTCACGATTAGTCATCATTTGGCCCGTATAAAATTCTAGTTGAACATCTGGTTTTTCTCTTGGAAATTTTTGCCATTGCTATTAACATTAAACTAAAGTGCCATTAATTACTCTACAACTATTTTTAGCATAGAGACAAACTAAAAGACATATTGCACTAATTTTAAAATAACAAAAAATGCTAAACAATTTTCAAATATTTTCATAGACCATCACATAAAGTATGGCAGGGAACATTTTCATCGAGCCTAGTAAATATTTCTTGTTTACACAACACATCTGTTCACCATCATCATGGCTATCATCACACCAAATAAGGATATATTTCATAATCGTCCATGTTGCAAGGCAACAAAACGAAAAAACTATGATCCTAGACAAAGGTGTTTGTGTTAATTGAGTTTCTTAAAATATATCCTTTGTGAACATTTACCGCACGAGTCAAGCTGAGGTCAAGCTAAAGACTCTTAAGCATTTATGGACAATTATTTATGCAAATTTTTTCTAGCCAAGTTTCGGTTGAGCGAATTTCGGGGGGGTTCTATCTAGTCCAAATGCTTAGGTGTTATTTTCTGAGTTGATCTTGTTTGTAATTATTTTTAGAAAAAAGAAGAAAAACAGAACAGCATTTGAATAAATTCTCACTTTTTATGGTCTCTTGATATATGAACTGATGAAAATGTGTGAATGTAATTAAAACTAGAATTAAATTAATGCTAAAAACCTACCTGGAAGTCTATTTATTTTATCTATTTTATGGCTGTCATATGGTGAAAGTTAGGCCAACATATTTAATTAGGCGTTAAATTGTTTGTATGACATGGAAAATGTTGACCAAATTGTAAGTTTCAAGTGAGCTAAAAGGATATAGGATAAAGAGTATTGTAACTCTATGCAATGCCTCGTTATCATCATAGTTTATGACTGTACTTCAGACATCTAAACAAGGATATATTTAACACCATTTATAAAGTTTTAAACGAATTACCATTTTATTTATAACAGTGTCATATTACCCTCAAATTGTATTAAACTGGGTGGCATATATATTTCTCAAAAGGGTCAATATGGTCATTTATGGCTGTAGTTCCAACTGTCAGTCCGTCTGTCTGGCTGCTAGATTCCACACTTGATTTCCAAACTATATTGGTTGAAATTTTCTATCCGATCCTTAGGAAATCGGATATACGTGCGACCATTGGACTACTCCTGATAATTCCTTTTCCTTACTCGTGTTTTTATTTCTTGCATTATATAGATACTCATCCCTCTAACTTCGGAAGACACTTTACAGTCGTCCATGTGTTGATAGAGGATGAGATTACCTCCTGGTGATTGATATGTATTAATCAAATGTGACATCTAAAATGTAAAAATAAATGAAACCCTAATGCATTTTTCTCCTTTTTTTGCATCATTTGTAAACATAGTTTCATTATAAAACCAACTGGACAAGAAGACGACATAAAAACAGAACCCCAAACACACAATTAAAATGATTTCTCCCTTTCACAATGCCGCGATAAAGCCACACAAACAAAAAATCGCTATGCAAGTCAACAGTTTGAAACGTGAATGCAGCGGAACAAACGAAAAACCGCATGCCTGCAAATCATATGAGCAAATAAAACCCCCATGAACAATTAATCGCTCGAATATTTTTGTGAATGCAAAACATTCTGTAGGCAAATATAAAAATAAAATAAGAAAAGAGTGAGATGCCAAAACCGAAAAACAAACATGTAATTGTTAGATGAATGCAGTATTGGAAATAGGGAATACATTTCATACCAGAAAACTATTTTTTCCTAAGAAATTCCCCCGGAGTGAGTGAGTGAATATTTTTTCATATCAATAGCATTCAATAATAGTCGACATATTACACTTTAGGAAAATTTTACTGAGGTCCTAAATTTTCAACTTTTTGAAGAGTTATATATAAGTCACTTTGACCACTATGAAAATGCAATAAGAAGATTTTGGCTAACAAAAGTTGATGAGAGTGGAATTTGAATAGCCGAAAATAGATTTTTCACATTTCCAAAGGTGCAAGAAAATAATCTCTACACATCGCATTCCTCTTTCAACTTAGAGTTTTCTTAATATTTTTGGGAATTGTATTAAAATTTTCTTTTGCTTTAGTTCATATTGAAGTAATGCGTAAGACATTGAATTTTATACCCACGTTTGGAATTTTTATAAAATATTATTCAAAAATTCTTTACGTAGAGATAAAAGTCGAAAAAGTTAAGCAAAATTCTATTTTTGGAAGTTTTAATGAGATCCGACAAACTGACGAAGTAATGCGAAATCAATGTAGCGAATGCTTAGAAAGGATGAAATCCGCCCTATGACAATATGACAAGCCCATATAAGATTCATTACTTCTGAGCCAAAGTTTGCACCACTACCGGACGTGGTTGCCACAGTTGGTAGAATTCAACCAAAAAGTTAAATTTTTTTTTTTTAACTTCTGAGCCAAATTTTGCACCACTCCCGGACGTGGTTGCCACAGTTGGTAGAATTCAACCAAAAAGTTTAAAATTTTTTTAAGAGATGCCTCAACTTTTAGTTGAAGAGGAATATTTCGCAAAATCTACCAAAACATCAAGATTTCTACCAATCTACCAAATAGTAAAAAAAAACTACCATTTTTGGTTGAATTCTACCAACTGTGGCAACCACGTCCGGGAGTGGTGCAAAATTTGGATCAGAAGTTAAAAAAAAATGTCTATGGAAATAAAATTTTAGCAAAATTTTCTATAGAAATTAAATTTCCATAAAAAAAATTTGTCAAAATTTTCTACAAAAAACATTTTTGACAAAAATTTTCTATAGAAATAAAATTTTGACATTTTGTATATAAATAAAATGTTGACAAAATTTTCAACAGAAATAAAAGTTTGACAAAATTTTCTATAGAAATAAAATTTTGACAAAATTTTTAATAAAACTAAAATTGTGAACACATTTTCTATAGAAATAAAATTTTGTCAACATTTGCTATAGAAATAAAATTTTAACAAAATTTTCTATAATTCTTGACATTTTCTATAGAAATAAAATGTTGACAACATTTTTTATAGAAAAAATTTGCGAGAATTTCAATATAAATAAAATTTTGACAAAATTTTCTATAGAAAAAAAATTTTGACACAATTTTCTGTAGAAATAAAATTTTGACAAAATTTCCTATAAAAATTAAATTTTGACATTTTCTATAGAAATAAAATTTTGACAAAATTTTTTATAGAAAAAAAATTGACGAGAATTTCAATAGAAATAAAATTTTGACAAAATTTTCTATAGAAATAAAATTTTAACACAATTTTCTATACAAATAAAATTTTGGTAAAAATAAAATTTTGAAAAAATTGTCTATGGAAATAAAATTTTGACACAATTTTCTATACAAATAAAATTTTGAAAAAAAAAAAATAAAATAAAATTTTGAAAAAAAAATGTGAATAAGAATAAAATTTTGGCAACGTGTTCTATAGAATTTAAATTTTACAAAATTTTCTATAGAAACAAAATTTTCTATAGAAATAAAATTTTGACAAAATTTCCTATAAAAATTAAATTTTGATATTTTCTATAGAAATAAAATTTTGACAAAATTTTTTATAGAAAAAAAATTGACGAGAATTTCTATAGAAATAAAATTTTGACAAAATTTTCTATAGAAATAAAATTTTGGCAAAAATAAAATTTTGAAAAATTGTCTATGGAAATAAAATTTTGACACAATTTTCTATACAAATAAAATTTTGAAAAAAAAAATAAAATAAAATTTTGAAAAAAAATGTGAATAAAAATAAAATTTTGGCAACGTGTTCTATAGAATTTAAATTTGACAAAATTTTCTATAGAAACAAAATTTTGACAAAATTTTCTATAGAAATAAAATTTTGACAAAATTTTCTATAGAAATAAAATTTTGACAAAATTTTCTATAGAAATAAAATTTTGACAAAATTTTCTATAGAAATAAAATTTGGACAAAATTTTCTATAGAAATAAAATTTTGACAAAATTTTCTATAAAAATAAAATTTCGACAAAATTGTCTATAGAAATAAAATTGAGACAAAATTTTCTATAAAAATAAAATTTTGACAAAATTTTCTATAGAAATTTTGACAAAATTTTCTATAAAAATAAAATTTTGACAAAATTTTCTATAGAAATGAAATTTTGACAAAATTTTCTATAGAAATAAAATTTTGACAAAATTTTCTATAGAAATAAAAATTTGACAAAATTTTCTATAGAAATAAAATTTTGACAAAATTTTCTATAGAAATAAAATTTTGACAAAATGTTCTATAAAATAAAATTTCGACAAAATTGTCTATAGAAATAACATTTTGACAAAATTTTCTATAGAAATAAAACTTTGACAAAATTATCTATAGAAATAAAATTTTGACAAAATTTTGTATAGAAATAAAATTTTGACAAAATTTTCTATAGAAATAAAATTTTGACAAAATTTTCTATAAAAATAAAATTTCGACAAAATTTTCCATAAAAATAAAATTTTGACAAAATTTTCTATAGAAATGAAATTTTGACAAAATTTTCTATAGAAATAAAATTTTGACAAAATTTTCTATAGAAATAAAATTTTGACAAAATTTTCTATAGAAATAAAATTTTGACAAAATTTTCTATAGAAATAAAATTTTGACAAAATTTTCTATAGAAATAAAATTTTGACAAAATTTTCTATAGAAATAAAATTTTGACAAAATGTTCTATAAAATAAAATTTCGACAAAATTGTCTATAGAAATAACATTTTGACAAAATTTTCTATAGAAATAAAACTTTGACAAAATTATCTATAGAAATAAAATTTTGACAAAATTTTCTATAGAAATAAAATGTTGACAAAATTTTCTATAGAAATAAAATTTTGACAAAATTTTCTATAGAAATAAAATTTTGACAAAATGTTCTATAAAAATAAAATTTCGACAAAATTGTCTATAGAAATAAAATTTTGACAAAATTTTCTATAGAAATAAAATTTTGACAAAATTTTCTATAGAAATAAAATTTTGACAAAATTTTCTATAGAAATAAAATTTTGACAAAATTTTCTATAGAAATAAAATTTTGACAAAATTTTCTATAGAAATAAAATTTTGACAAAATTTTCTATAGAAATAAAATTTTGACAAAATTTTCTATAGAAATAAAATTGTGACAAAATTTTCAATAGAAATAAAATTTTGACAAAATTTTCTATAGAAATAAAATTTTGACAAAATTTTCTATAAAAATAAAATTTCGACAAAATTGTCTACAGAAATAACATTTTGATAAAATTTTTTATAGAAATAAAATTTTGACAAAATTTTCTATAGAAATAAAATTTTGACAAAATTTTTAATACACGTGAAATTTTGACAAAATTTTCTATACAAATAAAATTTTGACAAAATTTGGGATTTGATATAAAATTTTATTTAACTTGTAATAGATTATTTTTGGCACGAGTGGCAACCGATCACGGATCCAAAAAGAACATTTGAATTGCTTTGTTTTGGCTACGCTTTTTTCGCTGGATACTGTTTATGTCGCTACTCCCTAATCTTTCTGATGAGTTGTTAGCTTGAAAATTTCTTTATAGCGTAACTCTTTCAGAAGTGAGTTTTTAATTTTATCGTTAAAAGTGCATTAGTCCACTTTGGTCATCATCAAAAGGCGACTAGTGGTTTTGACTCGAATCTAAAAAATTTAAAGGCGGGTAGAAGAATTTGAAGATTTCCAAAGGTGAACTCCATATCTCCGTCATTTTTGATGATCTAATGTCGGGTAGAAGAATTTCAATTTGGAAAATTGCCAACATTCACTGTAACATTTCGTAAAAAAGTCGTTTTTTGTCTTTCTTTTATACATTTCAAAGAACATTTGATGTCGTGACTTTTTGTTGAGTGTTCAGCCCAAAAAATAGGTATTGCTTTGGTTTGGTGTCACTTAGACTATTCAGTCCATTGTAGTACCGGGTAGCTTTGCTTAGATTTAGTGTATTGTGATCAGTGTTACAGATTTGCCACTTTAGTTGCAAATTTGCTACTTTTTTCAAGCTGCGATACTTTTATGCCACCTTTTTGTTGTACCACTAAATGTGATACATTTTACCGTTTTGCGCCACTTTCTTATCATATTGTGAAACGTTTTAATTACATTAATTTACAGATATGTTATAGATAGGAATATTAACAAATAATCGAGTTTACGAGTCGAGTAATTTTTCGTTCTGTACCATAATATTATCAGTGTATACTTTTACCGCCTAAAAGTATGTATGAACAATTTTCTATAGTAGATAACCCAAGATAATTTTCTGAATATTAAATTTATACGATTTTCAAGTAAATGAAGATAAAATTAGTGCTACACGAGTTAAGATCGAAATTAAAAAAAAAAATTAAAAAAAAAATTATTTCACGGTGCTATATAATGCTCTGATATAAAAGCGTTTAATTGTTGATTTTTCTTTATGAAAGAAAGAAAGAAAAGTGTGCCACTTATTGTGCCACTTTATTTAATTAATGTGCCACGTTTTATGCCTTGCGCCACTTCCTAGAAATTCTTAACATCTTCTGTCCAAATATTGGTAAATCAAATCTCATAGACAAAAATCCTCAGTCCTCAATGATATCCCTATGACAATTTAATGCTCGGTCAGTGCAACGGGTGGCCACCATATAACTGTGGACCAAATTAAGGCAAAACGAAGCCTTAAACCCTGGGGGTGCTCCTAGCCATACAGCCAGTTCGTCATCTCGCCATTCAACCATCCAATCAAGGAAGGGCTATAAAAATGCACAGAAAACCCCCTCTGTGAAGCCCAAAAAATGCACCATAGTTTACTGATGCATTTGCCAGGAGAGTATTGCACCAATTTGGTGTTTTTTTTGGTTATGGAATTGATGTTGCAAAGTTGACAGATTGACCACATTTGTTGTGCTTGGTATTGTTGAAATGGTTATTGTTATGGCATCGGCGAGACTATGTCCATTGCTACCATCTCGGCCTATGTTTTATAAATATTTATTCAAAGGCAACAATAGCAAAGGGAATTCAAGTCAACCAAAGAGAAAAAAAAACCAAAACCAAAAAAAGGAATAAACACAAAAAACAACCCAAATATGTACTGTCATTGTTTGATAATTGGAAGTCAGGCGAAAAATCATTAATATCCTTGGATTGGGGATTATTGTTGCAGTTGCAATGCAACTGAGAGTAACTCATAAAGGTTACCATGGTAGCATTTTTTTATCCTCTATCATGATTAAGAGTCATACAGGAAATAAACAAAAAATAGAATCCAAGAGAATGGAATAGTTTAGCCAGTTGCTTTATTTATTTTTCCCCTAGTAAATTTACTTTATTCGAAAATGAGACAAAAACCCTCATCATAAAAAAATTAAACCCCCAAACTCATGTAAAAAAAATCCTCGAAAAACCATCCTTTCTTAATCAGTAACCCAGGGTAACCCCTATTGATTGACCCATGTGAAGTGCCGTCATTTTAGTTGAAGTTGGTGGTTGAGCTGCCCGCTACTTCATCGGCTGGTCAAATAATTTTAATCTTCACGTCATCATTATTTTTTTTTTGTTGCATTTAGACAAATAAAGGGTGATTCTTTTGAGGTTAGGATTTTCATGCATTAGTATTTGACAGATCACGTGGGATTTCAGACATGGTGTCAAAGAGAAAGATGCTCAGTATGCTTTGACATTTCATCATGAATAGACTTACTAACGAGCAACGCTTGCAAATCATTGAATTTTATTACCAAAATCAGTGTTCGGTTCGAAATGTGTTTCGCGCTTTACGTCCGATTTATGGTCTACATAATCGACGAAGTGAGCAAACAATTAATGCGATTGTGACCAAGTTTCGCACTCAGTTTACTTTATTGGACATTAAACCAACCACACGAATGCGTACAGTGCGTACAGAAGAGAATATTGCGTCTGTTTCTGAGAGTGTTGCTGAAGACCGTGAAATGTCGATTCGTCGCCGTTCGCAGCAATTGGGTTTGTGTTATTCGACCACATGGAAGATTTTACGCAAAGATCTTGGTGTAAAACCGTATAAAATACAGCTCGTGCAAGAACTGAAGCCGAACGATCTGCCACAACGTCGAATTTTCAGTGAATGGGCCCTAGAAAAGTTGGCAGAAAATCCGCTTTTTTATCGACAAATTTTGTTCAGCGATGAGGCTCATTTCTGGTTGAATGGCTACGTAAATAAGCAAAATTGCCGCATTTGGAGTGAAGAGCAACCAGAAGCCGTTCAAGAACTGCCCATGCATCCCGAAAAATGCACTGTTTGGTGTGGTTTGTACGCTGGTGGAATCATTGGACCGTATTTTTTCAAAGATGCTGTTGGACGCAACGTTACGGTGAATGGCGATCGCTATCGTTCGATGCTAACAAACTTTTTGTTGCCAAAAATGGAAGAACTGAACTTGGTTGACATGTGGTTTCAACAAGATGGCGCTACATGCCACACAGCTCGCGATTCTATGGCCATTTTGAGGGAAAACTTCGGAGAACAATTCATCTCAAGAAATGGACCGGTAAGTTGGCCACCAAGATCATGCGATTTGACGCCTTTAGACTATTTTTGGTGGGGCTACGTCAAGTCTAAAATCTACAGAAATAAGCCAGCAACTATTCCAGCTTTGGAAGACAACATTTCCGAAGAAATTCGGGCTATTCCGGCCGAAATGCTCGAAAAAGTTGCCCAAAATTGGACTTTCCGAATGGACCACCTAAGACGCAGCCGCGGTCAACATTTAAATGAAATTATCTTCAAAAAGTAAATGTCATGGACCAATCTAACGTTTCAAATAAAGAACCGATGAGATTTTGCAAATTTTATGCGTTTTTTTTAAAAAAAAAGTTATCAAGCTCTTAACAAATCACCCTTTATAAATCCATTAAAGGAGTCCAAAGGAAGCATTTCAACATATCATACTTTGGCCTCTTGAAAATTGCATTAAATCCATATTTCAATGTTCCCCGATCTTTTTTTCAAAAAGAATTCATAGGATAATCGAATGTGCTACCACTTCAATGCTTAATGATATGGTAAAATTTTGTGTGTTTCATGTCAGAGTGAGATAACGAGGGTAGATCAAACAATTAAGCAAAATAAATTAATCATGGAAGTCCGAAGAGACTGGTAAACATCATCGTAATATTACCGATATTTCGGACTTAATAATTAGGTCTTCGTTATTTTTGGAATTTTGGTTCTTCCCTAAACTCTTTTCTCCACCCTCCTAACCAAACCAGACGGACAATTTTTTATTGAATTTTCTTTGGCTATAGATTCTAAGAGCAACTTGCCCTATTCAGGGTCCTTTTATCGATTGTTTTTTTTTTCTCTCAACATTTTTAACAGAAGATTTCCTTTTGTTTTGCTTGTTCCGCTTGACCACCATCTGATGGACATTTCATTGACCACCACTTGATAAAGTTTGAAAATGTGAACAGAAGGAAAAAATCATGCGGTAAGGACTAAAGTTGCAAAAAAAAAACTAAACGAGTGGTCATTTAGGAAAGGGGGTACCAGGTGGTGTCGTATCATAAAATTATGTTTTAATCAATACAAGAAAATTCCCAAGGATCAAGCAAGAAATGTCTTAATTGTAAACTTTGTCTAGAGCAAGAGTGAAATGCTGGCATATAAAAGGCGGCTAAAGTTCAAAAATTATGACACAAAAATATATGGGCAAGTTTGACATCTTTTGTGTAAGGACTCTGTTTTTCTTGAAAGGGTCCTTGGTAAAAGCTGACAAATTTTTCAAGTGACCATTCATTATACCAACTTTACATGGCAAATTTAATTACATGAAAGGAGTATTGCGTAAAAATGTCATATTAATGAAACAATGACCCATTGATTTCCTACATATTAGGAAAGTTTCTCATGTCACCAATAAAAAGTCCTTCGATAAATTAGCCTTTGAACCTGAGAAATTTTTCGACGTCAGAAGACTTTTTTTTAGCAAATTCCCACGAACTCATACTTGCAACTACACATAGAAATAATTAATACTCTCTTATCAAACGAAATATTTTTCAACCATATATGTTGTTATATATCAATGCGAACATCTAACACCATTCCGCTATCGTTGTCCGTTCGTCGGATATAATTTTTTATCCGATTTGCCTAAAATTCAAAATCTAGAGATATTTTGGGTTCTTAATCTCATGTGCGGAAGATGGTATGTGTCGGCCCATGTTTCAGTATACGTGAGTAATATTTTACTCACGCACACTCACGACGGAAAAATCTTACTCACGCACGATATTGTTTGGTGGGACTCACGCACACTCACGAAAAGGAAATTTGTACTCACGCACGAAAATGTCCTGACTCACGAAAAATACCGTGACTAACCAAAAATATCGTGACTCACGAATAATTTTATGAGTAATTTACCTTAGGGACATCGATAGAGGAATCAAGAGCGTTGCGACTCACGCGTGTGTCACGACCATTTAGTGTCACGTGCACACCTCTACAGTATAGTTTGTATATATCCCGATCTCTTGATTTGATTTTTTTAGCTTTCTAGAAACGGCAATTTTTATCCGATTTGCTGAAATTGGAAATTTAAAGGTATTTTAGGGCCACAAATAAGTGTTCCGTAGATGGTGTGTATCGGCCTAATTTGACTATTTGGGCCTCTAGACATCTCAATTTTTATCCGATTTGCGTGAAATTCAAAATATAGAGGTGTTTAGGTCCACATATAAGTAAACCGAATATGGGGCTAGTCGATTCACATTTTTATATACCCCCATAAAGACCGATCTCCCCATTTGATTTCTTGGGCTTTTAGACACCGGAATTTTTATCCGATTTGCCTGAAATTCAAAATTTAGAGGTATTTTAGGTCCGTAAATATTAGCCGATGGCCTCTGTAGCCAATGCTACTTTTCCTTCCTATATTATACTATAAGTATAATTTTGTAAATAAATAAATAGATACGTCCGTAGATAGATGCAGCGAATATGGTGTGGATCAGTCCATGTTTTGGTATAACCCCCATATGTTATATCTCACGTTTTCCCTGTTCGTGTATATTTTTGCTTGGCAGAGTATTTATCATCAAATCCAAACATCAGTATTTACTTGTTTTATAATCTGATACATCCTTATTTGACTAATATTTATGCCCAGTGAGCGACTTTTTGAATTTGAAATGTGGTAGATGGTGCAAAATTTCTTAAACTAATTCGACACATTTAGCTGAAACGAAGCTAGAGATGAGTGTCAGTTCATGGTAAAAGAATATTTTCTTCTTTGCCAAAAGAGTGATTTGAAAAGGAAAGGGAAGAAAGGGAACAAACTGCTTGGATATTTTTGTCGAATAATGCTTAAAAAATTTACTTATTTTTGTGATATCGGCGTGATGCTTGCGTTTGTAATACTGTTTAGTTAAAATTTTCTAAAATTTTTAAAAAATTTCCAAAATTAACCAAAAGTTTTCTTCCAGGTGGGTTCACTGTTTTTTCAGTGTATATTTCACGGTTACATCCAGAACCTCTCAGCAAAAAAAAAAGCGTCGCAAGAAATTAGTGAAAATGTTCTTTTTGGATCCGAAAGTGGCACCAAAGGCGATGAATTTAACATGGGCTTGTCCTAGGACGGATTTCCAGCATTTCAACAGCCGTTGCACTGAATTTGCATTACTTCTCAATTATAAAATTCTATATATATTTTTTCAAATACATAATTTAAATTTTTTGTTAGAATATAAAACAAGTATATACGGCCGTAAGTTCGGCCAGGCCGAGTCTTACGTACCCTTCACCATGGATTGCGTAGAAACTTCTACGAAAGACTGTCATCCACAGTCGAATTATTTTGGGTTGTGGTAATACTTACCGATGGCAAGGTATTTAAGATTCCTAACATCGTTTTCTAAATTGTGAGTTAGTCTATACGTGGTATATATTAGACAAAAAAGGTATGTATAGGTAAGTCTACAAATAATTACCAATCGATATGGACTTTTGCACGGTACGTAGAGAGCCAGAATTAAAATATGGGGATCGCTTATATGGGGGCTATATACAATTATGAACTTGATACGGACCAATTTTTGTGCGATTGGGGATCGATTTAACTGAGAGTTATATATAACTATAGATCGATATGGACCTAGGTAGGAATGGTTGTTAACGACCATATACTAGCACAATGTACCAAATTTCAACTGACTCGGATGAATTTGCTCATCCAAGAGGCTCCAAAACCACATCTCGGGATCGGTTTATATGAGGCCAATATATGATTATCGACTGATATGGACAACTTTTGGCATGGTTGTTAAATATCATATACTAACACCATGTACCAAATTTCATCCGGATCGGATTAATTTTGTCTCTCCAAAAGGCACCTGGGGATCGGTTTATATGGGGGTTATATATAATTATGGACTGATATGAACCAACTCCTGCATGGTGGTTGGATACCATATACTAACATCACGTACCAAATTTCAACCGAATCGGATGAATTTTGCTCTTCCAAGGGGCTCCGGAGGTCAAATCTGGGGATCGGTTTATATGGGGGCTATATATAATTATGGACCGATATGGTCCAATTTTTGCATGGTTGTTAGAGACCATATGCTAACACCATGTACCAAATTTCAGCCAGATCGGATGAAATTTTCCTCTCTTAGAGGCTCCGGAGGTCAAATCTGGGGATCGGTTTATATGGGGGCTATATATAATTATCGACCGATTTCGACCAATTTTTGCATGGGTGTTTGAGGCCATATATTAACACCACGAACCAAATTTCAACTGAATCAGATGAATTTTGGTCTTCCAAGAGGCGCCAGAGGTCCAATCTGGGGATCTGTTTATATGGGGGCTATATATAATTATGGACCGATGTGGACCAATTTTTGCATGGTTATTAGTAACCATATACTAGCACCATGTACCAAATTTCAGCCGGATCGGATGAAATTTTCTTCTCTTAGAGGCTCTGCAAGCCTAATCGGGGGATCGGTTTATATGGGGGCTATATATAATTATAAACCGATGTGAACCAATTTTTGCATAGTTGTTAGAGACCATATACTTACACAATGTACAAAGTTTCAGCCGGATCGGATGAAAGTTACTTCTCTTAGAGGCTCCGCAAGTCAAATCGGGGGATCGGTTTATATGGGGGCTATATATAATTATGTACCGATGTGGACCACTTTTTGCATGGTTGTTAGAGATCATATGCGAACACCATGTACCAAATTTCAACAGGATCGGATGAATTTTGCTCCTCCAAGAGGCTCTGCAAGCCAAATCTGAGCGTCGGTATATATGGAGGCTATACGTAAAAGTGGTCCGAATTGGCCCATTTTCAATACCATCCGATCTACATCAATAACAACTACTGGTGCCAAGTTTCAAGTCGATAGCTTGTTTCGTTCGGAAGTTAGCGTGATTTCAACAGGCGGACGGACGGACGGACATGCTCAAATCGACTCAGAATTCCACCACGACCCAGAATATATATACTTTATGGGGTCTTAGAGCAATATTTAGATGTGTTACAAACGGAATGACAAAGTTAATATACCCCCATCCTATGGTGGAGGGTATAAGAATTAAATATCAAGAATTTTATAATTAAGAAGTAACGCAAATTCAGTGCAATGGCTGTTGAAATGCTGGACATCCGCTTGTCTGGAACGCTTGACCACAAACACTTTAAAAAATCGCAATTTTATTAGCTTCTTCTACAAAAAAAGTACAAATTATTACTTAAAAGTTGAAAAAGCAACATATACAAAATTGATTCAAAAGAACATCCTTGGTAATTATAATAAAGAACTTAATTGGAAGGACATTTTTGGAAGTGATGTAAAAGGTGTGTCTTTAGAAACCTAAAAAGTTTTTGGCTGGGCTGTGCATGACCAAGAAATAATATTTACTTTCATATTCAGGTCCCATTTACTAAGCCACCCTTTCGAAGCCACTTTATATCTCTCTATATTAAAAAAAGCCTGAAATGCGATAGACAACAGTATCACTAATTCTCAACTCAAGAAGATTTTCAAAAATAATTCCTTAACAATTCGACAAATTACCCCCATCCCAAAAAAAAAGAAAAAAAAAAAACACCGAGAAGCGAAAAGAAAAAAACAACGAAAATCCCATGCACACATACAGGACACAGCCAATATTGCACGTGTTCACGGTAACATTCAACAGCCAACCTGTAAAGGACTTTGGTGGCCTATATGGGCTGTGAATTAAAAGCAATCTACAAAGCATTATAATCACTTTACCCACATCAAAACAAAAAGCAAAAAAAGGACGAAAATCCCAACAACAATAAATACAAGGAAATATTTTCTTTTTCGGGCACGCAAACATCCCAAAGTTCCAATGCTGATAACATGCCAAGGCATGGTACCAAAATGAAACACTTGTCCTGGCAAATGATATACCGTGGCACACCCTTACCATAGTCATCCGTACGACCACTGCCACCACCACCAGGATAAGCAACATACTCGCACAAGTGTTGTCTGGTTGTTGAGGTATTATTGGTTATTCCAAACCAAACCGAAGAACCATCATACTTGAACTCATATATCTCCTTGGCCATGTCATGAAGTGGAAAGAAGCCGATAGCAATACGCTGTTTCGTTCCATTTCCTATAGCCAAAATGTATTAAACCAATTTGAACAGAACCCTCTGGATTTATGTTAAGACCAATCGAAAAATCAACAGCAACAACAGAAACAGAAACAACAACGCTAACTACAATGCCAATACACATTATCAGGCTTCCTTGTGGATTTGTCAGTGTGTGTTTGGTGAATGGATCCGTCTAAAAGAACAAGGAACATCATCCTAAGAACAAGGTACAGTTTCAATACAAATGAAAATATTCCCCATCATCATTGTAATGGACGAGGGAGAGGTGGAGGAGGAGGAGGATAAGGATTTGTGTACAAGGACTCTTAATAGGACATACGTACACATACACTGCTCATATACATGCAGATACATGCCACATATAAACATAAACATGCAACACCATAAGCAAATACGTTCGGTGTACCATGACAGATGGTCAGCTGAAAGTCACACTCATTCGCTATAGGGATAATATGCCCAAAGTCTCGTCAAAAAGTTCCACGTCATTGAAATTATCGACAACTTCTTCAACGTCAACAGCATCATCATCGTCTATGTAGTCTAGGATACAAAATCCACTTTTGCCACTTCAATTCCAAAAGAAAAAAAGCGGCCACACATTAACTTTCGCAGTGAATCGTTCCCCAAATGTGTCTTCCATTCCACACTACAGTTGGGTCTTTCTGTATTTGTGTCTAAGTAGGCCATAATCTGGGCCAACGTGGCGGTCACGACAAAACGAGGGTAGTCTAAAAAGGACCGAAAAGAACTAAGATTGGAAGCTTATTTCAGCGGAAGACTACACGCAAAGAATTATTAGAATTGAAATAAACTTAACATTGGTCTTGTGCATTCATTTACGATGTTGTTTTTAGGAACATCCAAGCAAAAAAGAGCTTCCAAAAAAGTAGTTTGCATTCCCAATTTTTGATCGGGAAGTAATGAAAACTTGGATCATTTCCAAATAATATTTTTTTATGTTAAACATCTTTTGTTTATTTTCAGCTTCAGAAAATTAAAAAATTTTCGTGACCAAGGAAAAAAAAATTGGAAGTCATTCTATATGCAGAACTTTAAAAGTTCTTCCAAAACCATTCTCCCAAAGATGTTCTTTATTTTAACTACACAGGGAATTCTCTTAATTCAATTTATTATATCTCGCTTTTTTCATATGTTTAATGGATAATTTTAACTTTTATTTATTTAAATGGGAAACCTAGTAAGAATTAATAAAATGGTACAAACTATTGCAATATTTTCAAAAAAGCCAAATCCATTCTAGAAAAACTGCGAAATTTTGAAAATATTTGAAGTCAGGATTTTCAGATAAACGTTAAAATTCATTAAAAATCATAAAAAATAATATAAATTATTTATTTGGCAAAATATCACAATCTTTTTGAATTCACATTGAAAACACTGAATCCGGATCACACCTTAACAAGTGATACGAATTCAGCGCAACAGATGTTGAAATGGCGACAACCATCCTATGACAAACCCATCTGTGCCAATTTTGTACCACTTTCAGACACGGCTATCACTCGAGCGAAAAATAATATAACAAAATGTGGAGAAAATTTTACCAAACAAACACAAAATCTTATTTTGCACAATTTCATTTCTATAGACAATTTTGGAAAAAAAATATTTCTATAGGAAATTTCGTCAAAATTTTATTTTTCTATAGAAAATTTCGTCAAAATTTTATTTTTCTATAGAAAATTTTTTCAAAATTTTATTTCTATAGAAAATTTTGTCAAAATTATATTTCTATAGGAAATTTTATCAAAATTTTATTCCTACAGCAAAATTTATCAACATTTTATTTCAATAGACAATTTTGGAAATTTTGCAGAAATTTTATTTCTATAGAAAATTTTCTCAAAATTTATTCCTATAGAAAATTTTCTCAAAATTTATTCATATAGAAAATTTTGTCAAAATTTTATTTCCATAAAAAAATTGTCAACATTTTATTTCCATGAAAATTTTGTCAAATTTTATTTCCATAGAAAATTTTGTCAAAATTTTATTTCTATTGAATATTTCGTTATTTCTATTGAAAATCTCCTCATTTTTTTTCTATAGAAAATTTTGCCAAAATTTTATTTCTATAGAAAACTTTGTCAAAAATTTTTTTTTTATAGAATATTTTATCAAAATTTTATTCCTACAGAAAAATTTATCAAAATTTTATTTCAATAGACAATTTTGTCAAAATTTTATTTCAATACAAAATTTTGGCAAAATTTGATTTTAATACAAAATTTTGTCAAAATTTTATTTTTATAGAAAATTTTGTCAAAATTTTATTTCTATAGAAAATTTTGTCAAAATTTTATTCCTATAGAAAAATTGATCAAAATTTATTCCTATAGAAAATTTTATCAAAATTTCATTTCAATAGAAAATGTTGTCAAAATTTTATTTCTATAGGAAATTTTGCACAAATTTTATTTCTATAAAAAATTTTCTCAAAATTTTATTCCTATAGAAAATTTTGTCAAAATTTTATTCCTATAGAAGATTTTGTCAAAATTTTATTTCCATAAAAAAATTTGTCAACATTTTATTTCCATAGAAAATTTGTGTCAAATTTCTTTTCCATAGAAAATTTTGTCAAAATTGTATTTCTATTGAAAATCTCGTTATTTCTATTGAAAAATCTCCTCAATTTTTGTCTATAGAAAATTTTGTCAAAATTTTATTTTTATAAAAAATTTTGTCACAATTTTATTTCAATAGAAAATTTTGTCAAAATTTTATTTCAATAGAAAATTTTGCCAAAATTTTATTTCAATACAAAATTTTGTCAAAATTTTTTTTTTATAGAAAATTTTGTAAAAATTTTATTTTTATAGAAAATTTTGTAAAAATTTTATTTCTAAAGAAAATTTTGTCAAAATTTTATTTCTAAAGAAAATTTTGTCAAAATTTTATTCCTATAGAAAAATTTATCAAAATTTTATTCTTAAAAATTTTATTTCCATAAAAAAACTTGTCAACATATTATTTCCATAGAAAATTTTGTCAAATTTTATTTCCATAGAAAATTTTGTCAACATTTTATTTCTATAGGAAATTTTGCAGAAATTTTATTTCTATAGAAAATTTGGTCAAAATTTTATTTCTATAGGAAATTTGGTCAAAATTTTATTCCTATAGAAGATTTTGCCAAAAGTTTATTTCCATAAAAAAATTTGTCAACATTTTATTTCCATAGAAAATTTTTGTCAAATTTAATTTCCATAGAAAATTTTGTCAAAATTGTATTTCTATTGAAAATCTTCTCAATTTTTTTCTATAGAAAATTTTGTCCAAATTTTATTTCCATAGAAAATTTTGTACAAATTTTATTTCCATAGAAATTTTGTCAAAATTTTATTTCAATAGAAAATTTTGCCAAAATTTTATTTCAATACAAAATTTTGTCAAAATTTTTTTTTATAGAAAATTTTGTAAAAATTTTATTTTTATAGAAAATTTTGTAAAAATTTTATTTCTAAAGAAAATTTTGTCAAAATTTTATTTCTAAAGAAAATTTTGTCAAAATTTTATTCCTATAGAAAAATTTATCAAAATTTTATTCTTAAAAATTTTATTTCCACAAAAAAACTTGTCAACATATTATTTCCATAGAAAATTTTGTCAAATTTTATTTCCATAGAAAATTTTGTCAACATTTTATTTCTATAGGAAATTTTGCAGAAATTTTATTTCTATAGAAAATTTGGTCAAAATTTTATTTCTATAGGAAATTTGGTCAAAATTTTATTCCTATAGAAGATTTTGCCAAAAGTTTATTTCCATAAAAAAATTTGTCAACATTTTATTTCCATAGAAAATTTTTGTCAAATTTAATTTCCATAGAAAATTTTGTCAAAATTGTATTTCTATTGAAAATCTTCTCAATTTTTTTCTATAGAAAATTTTGTCCAAATTTTATTTCCATAGAAAATTTTGTACAAATTTTATTTCCATAGAAAATTTTGTCTAAATTTTATTTTTATAGAAAATTTTGTCAAAATTTTTTTCCATAGAAAATTTTGTCAAAATTTTATTCCTGTAGCAAATTTTGTCAAAATTGTTTCCTATAGAAAATTTTGTGAATATTTTATTCCTATTTTAGAAGTACCTCTCAATTGTAGAGGAAAATTGTGCAAAATCTACCAAAACATCAAGAATTCTACCAATCTACCAAACAGTAAAAAAATCTACCATGTTTGGTAGAATACTACCAATTGCGGCAACCGTTCTTCCAGATCCAAAAAGAAAAGGTTCACTACTTTTTTTGGCGACGCTTTTTTTGGATGGAAATTTTGCGAAATCTTCTCAAAAGAACTTCCATGGAGCGAAGAAGTCAAATGACACAGTTTCAAACCCCCATGGGGTTAAAAGTTTTAATTTTAATTTCATTCGTTTTAATTTTTATTGATTTTCTTTTCGTTTTTGTGACATTTAATGGTCCAAAATTTAAATTTTCACTTTAAATGGCCATATAGAGCATTCGCTAATACGTCTGCAAAAGAACTTCATCGGAAGTGTAGGATACCGGGATGCTCTTAAAAAGAAATGTTTGTGGAACAACTTCTATTTTTTGCTGGGATTAATTTTTTATTTCTGTGTGATGTTTTTTTTTTTTCAAAAAGAACCGGAATTTTGTTACATAGATGCTAAGAGTTTTACCTTCAGTTAAGGATTTTGGAATTGATTCCGATCCACGTGGCTTCTTTAAACTGTAGACAGTTTTTAAGCGGGCTTTCAAATAGCCTCCACAAAATTAAAATTATCATACATAGTTCATTTAAAGATTCTTCATTCCTTTTTGCGATATAGTAGCAAAGCTAAATCTAAAATGAATCGTTGAATCTCTAAAAATACAAAAATCTTTAATGGGTTCATTTATTTTAATGTTATTGAATTTAATAAAATTTTAGATATCAAAATATTTAGAACAAGAGCATGATCACTTCAAATATTTTTCAAGAGCATAATGTTACCCCATCATGGGAGACACGGAACATTTTTATCCCAAAAATATTGTTTTCTCGCCAAACATGTACATTATTTCCGTGAAAATAACATGGTGGTGACAAATGTGCTGCATGTTTTCCATGCAAAATATTATTATGATCTTCTAACATATTTCAGGTGATCATATGCCTACTGTGAGTGCAGAGAAGGAATATGACCATCTCAAACATGTTGTAAGAGCAACTTGTCCCTATTGGACTGGAAAAAAAAATGGTTGCAACAAACATTTTACATTCCACCATCCAAAAATAACATTTTACTTTTGATACATGTTTGAGGTCATATTGCTCCTCTGTTATTCTCATCTCTCATTTTATACCTCCCTCCTCATTCAAATCTACATTTACTTTCTTCTTATCTAACAGATATTTGGTAATATATCCTTCTCCAAATACAATTTGAGCCCCTTCCACTGGCACCATTTACTGGAAATGGTTTTTAGTGTGTTTCGGGTGAAGAACAAAAATATGAACAATTGACTGTACAAAGGTAGCCACGTCTTGTGGATCACCCCGCCCCATGTACGATATATACATGCAATCGCATGTTCATAATGACAATGGCGATGATGAAATTGATGACTATGTCTAGGATAGCAGTTATGACTCCTCAATCGCCCTGTATGGTTATTTTTCATCGGTTTTCCTGTATATTCTACAAAATATTTTTTGCTGCCCGATTATTCCTTGGTATATTATGAGTACAGCCGATATGCCATATACAATGATATTTGCAGCTCAGTTTCGATGTCTCCATCCATCCATTTAGATTCGCATGATGACGATGATGATGATTGTTTTGTAAGAGTCCTTTGGATTGTAATACATTGTTTAAGGGGTGTTTTTTTTTCCCATTGCCTTTGCTGACTCCCTGACCATTTCCTCATACCCCAATCTCACACACACACACACACAAATACGTACATACTTTCATATTTACATCCATACTTTAGGAAAAACTGTATAAGTAAGTGCTTGTTCAACTACAGTCTTTATTCTCACTTAACTCCTGGCTGACTCTCGAGAGTATTACAATGAAAGCCTATACTCTAGAAGTGAGTTGCCATCCATCATCGAATTATATAAAAAAGGGAAAAAGGTAAAATAAAATTCCCAGATGTGAATCGATTGAAAAATTTCCTTCTTCTTCGATATTTCGATTTTTCATAACTTTTGAATGCCAATTTATACTATTATTTAAAAATCGTTTTTTGACCTCGCGATTTCCGGTTCCACATCACATTCTAAAAATGGCTCCACATTACATTCTAGTAAGTCGAAGTTGAAAAAAGAATGTGCTGTGGAGCCTACATTTTTTTTTCAACTTCGACTTTTCAACTTATCTCGTAATTGTTCATCATAAAAACTCATCCTAGCTATTTGCAAATTTCAGTAAAGATGGCAATCCTGTTCACCTCATAATTCTTTGGCACAGTAGTCCCTTGAATCACTCGTTGGTTCGTCAGTCAAATTGTCAGTTTATACATTCGACAGTCATTGTATCTGGCACTTCATTTGACTTCCTTACTATGGAGGACTGAGTTGAGCATGAATGTCATTGTGTGTGTGTGTGTGTGTGTGTGTGTAAAAGAGCTGGTGCTTGCCAAGCAAAGAGAAAGAGTAAGCGGTGACATAGACACAAACGGGTACAGTTTGTATTCTGATACTGTTGTTAATGTAAACCTATGCCGCTTACATGGCCACCATCACCGACGCTTTTGCCACCCTCGTCCTACCGCCTTAGCTGACTTCATTCGAATTGGGTGACAATATTACACTACTGTTGCTCATCTGTGTAGAACTAACTCAAGGAACTTTTACTTAGTGTTGTGATGATTATAGGAATATTAAGGATCAGTAGTGAATAGCGGTAAATGTGAGACAGGCCTTGATTAAGTTTTCATTTGCTTAGTATATTTCGTATACCCTTCACACTCAAAATCTAAAATATGATTCAATCACAAAATTAATTGATCCAATTGAATTTTTAATTGAAATGTCTTCAATAACGAAAATGATAGTATCATATCACACCACAATCACACTTTTAATTGGGCATCAAAAATATTTATTGATTTGATTTGAAAATTTCAATTAATTTTTTAATTGATTCAATTAAAATTAAAAATTAAAAAAAAATTGCAATCATTGACATTGAACCTAAATTTACATAGAAAAAAATATCACCAGCATTTTTCCAATAAAAATTTTAATTGAATTTTAGAAAATATCCAAATAAAAAATTAATTTGTTCAACCATTTTTTTAATTGAAACAACAATCAATCACAAAATTTAGAGTTATCAATTAATTTTATAATTATTTTATTAAAAAACAAAATATTGTATAAATAATTTTTGTATTGAAAATTAAAAAAAAAAACAATAAATTTTGTCTTTCGAGATTGATTAAAAACTTAATTGTATCAAATAATTGTTTAATTAAAAATGTAAAAAAATTTGCAATCATTGATGTTTAACAATAATTCACACAGAAAAAATATCACCAGCATTTTTATACCATCCACCATAGGATGGGGGTATATAAACTTTGTCATTCCGTTTGTAACACATCGAAATGTTGCCCATAAAGTATATATATATTCTGGGTCGTGGTGAAATTCTGAGTCGATCTAAGCATGTCCGTCCGTCCGTCTGTTGAAATCACGCTAACTTCCGAACGAAACAAGTTATCGACTTGAAACTTGGCACAAGTAGTTGTTATTAATGTAGGTCGGATGGTATTGCAAATGGGCCATATCGGTCCACTTTTACGTATAGCCCCATATAAACGAACCCCCAGATTTGGCTTGCGAATCCTCTAAGAGAAGCAAATTTCATCCGATCCGGCTGAAATTTGGTACATGGTGTTAGTATATGGTCTCTAACAACCATGCAAAAATTGGTCCCCATCGGTCCATAATTATATATAGCCCCCATATAAACCGATCCCTAGATTTGGCTTGCAGAGCGTCTAAGAGAAGCGAATTTCATCCGATCCGGCTTAAATTTGGTACATGGTGTTATCATATGATCTCTAACAATCATGCAAAAATTGGACCACTTCGGTCCATAATTATACATAGCCCCCATATAAACCAATCCCCCTATTTGGCATGCGGAGCCTCTAAGAGTCGCGAATTTCATCCGATTCGGCTGAAATTTTGTACATGGTGTTAGCATATGATCTCTAACAAACATGCAAAAATTTGTCCACATCGGTGCATATTTATATATATATATCCCCCATATAAACCGATCCCCAGATTTGACCTCCGGAGCCTCAGTTGAAATTTGGTACGTGGTGTTAATATATGGTCTCAAACACCCATGCAAAAATTGGTTGAAATCGGTCCATATATATATATATATATATATATATATATATATATATATATATATATATATATATATATATATATATATATATATATATATATATATATATATATATATATATATATATATATATATAGCCCCCTTATAAACCGATCCCCAGATTTGACCTCCGGAGCCCCTTGGAAGAGCAAAATTCATCCGATTCGGTTGAAAATTGGTACGTGATGTTAGTATATGGTATCCAACAACCATGCAGGAATTGGTTCATATCAGTGATCAGTCCATAATTATATGTAGCCCCATATAAACCGATCCTAAGATTTGATTTTGGAGCCTCTTGGAGGAGCAAATTTCAACCGAGTCAGTTGAAATTTGGTACATATGGCCGTTAACAACCATGCCTAACTAGGCTATATATAGTTATATATAGCCCTCAGATAAATCGATCCTCAATCACACAAAAATTCGTCCATATCAAGTTCATAATTGTAGCCCTTATATAAGCAACCCCCATATTTCAATTGTGGCTCTCCACATACCGTGCAAGAGTCCATATCGATGCGTAATTATTTGTAGACTTACCTACACATAACTTTTTTGTCTAATATATACCACGTATGGACTAACTCACAATTTAGAAAAGGATGTTAAGAAGTTTTAAGATACCACAACCCTAGTAATTCCATTGTGGATGACAGTCTTTCGTAGAAGTTTCTACGCAATACATGGTGGAGGGTACATAAGATTCGGCCTTGCCGAACTTACGGTCGTATATACTTGTTTTTTATCTGACTTTGGTGAGTGATACTATCAGTTCTGTGATTGAAGGCATTTCGATTAAAAATTAATTGGATCAATTAATTTCGTGATTGAAGACAAAAAATATTTTTTTCTCTGCAATTGTGTTTCGAGTTTGATTAAAAAGTCATAAATAAGTCTTCAGATTCAAATACCTTTTTAGTGATATTTGTTCTGTTCACCATAGAATGGGGGTATAATAACTTTGTCAATGAATTTGTAACGCATCACGATATAGATCTCAGGCCCTGTAATGTATATATGTGCTGTGTCGTGGTGAAATTCTGAGTCGATCTAGCCATGTCCGTCCGTCCAGCTGTGATATCTTACTAACAATCTACTGCTTACCCAATTTTTTGGTCGAATATTTTGCAAATTTCCTATTATGAAGGAGTTTCTTTAAATACAGCTTAAATACCTCCAATGCTGAACTATTAATAAGAAATAAAAATATATTCCTTTCATGTTTCAAAAGTAAATCCGAAAAAGATATTTTTCAATGCTGTTAATTTAAGTTTTCCTCCACCAAGGCCTGGTTAAATCTACTGCTAGTTGCTTACATTCATATGAGTGTATGTGTGTGTGTGTGCAAGGAGCTTGGTTATCTATCATGGCAATAGAATAGAGGTAAGACCTGACACTTGGGATAATGGTGGGGAGGGGTGCCCATTTCTTGTAATGGTTAGAGTTACAATTCGATAAACTGTCCTTGCCGTTTTGTGTGGCAGAGCTTTTTTTTCCTTTTCTAATTCTGATTCTTCTGTAATAACTAAAGAACCACTGACAAATCATAGGTTTTCAATTGTGGCAAAACAAAGGATATGGTGGCTGAAAGGTTTTAGGGGGACGGCGATTGAAATTCATTGAGGGGTGATTTTGAAATAAGCTTTCTTTTCAATGACTGCTTTAGTATGGACGAAGAGAAAAATAAATTTTACGAAATGTCTACTTTGAACAGAGGAAAATTATGAGGAGCT